>NW_020230643.1:60000-350000 GCF_003227715.2 Harpegnathos saltator
TGTCCATCGCTAGCCATTACTTTCTTCCATCTTTCTGGCAGCATGTGAATACCATACCGAAAGAGCGACTCATCTTTTGAGGTTATCCACGAATCGACCCATTTTTTGACATCTCCGTAAGAATGGAAGTGCTGCTCAGCTCGGCCATGAGTCATCGATCGGAACAAGTGGTAATCAGAAGGAGCAATTTCCGGTGAATACGGCGGGTGGGGTAGGACTTCCCATTTGAGCGTTTCCAAGTAGGTTTTGACCGGTTTTGCAACATGTGGTCGAGCGTTGTCATGCTGCAAAATTACTTTGTCGTGTCTTCTCATATTGCGGCCGTTTTTCCTTCAATGTTCGGTTCAAACGCATCAATTGTAATCGATAGCGATCTCCCGTGATGGTTTCGTTGGGTTTGAGGAGCTCATAATATACTACACCCAGCTGATCCCGCCAAATACAGAGCATGAGCTTGAAATAATGGATATTCGGCTTAGCTGTCGATGTTAATGCATGGCCGGGCTTATCTCACGATTTTCTGCGCTTCGGGTTATCGTAGTGTATCCACTTTTTATGGCCAGTCACAATACGATGCAAAAAACCTTTCCTTTTCTGCCGTTGAAGCAGCTGTTCACATGTGAAAAAACTCCGTTCGACGTCCCTCGGCTTCAATTCGTACGGCACCCAATTTCCTTGCTTTTGAATGATCCCTAATGCTTCTAAACGTTTGGCAACTGTTGTGTGATCAACTCTTAATGATTCTGCAAGTGCATTTTGCGTCTGACATAGGTCTTCATCGAGTAATGCTTCCAATTCTTCGTCTTCAAATTTTTTCGGTGCGCCAGAAAGTTTTTTATCTTCAACATCAAAATCATTATTTTTAACACTTCTAAACCAATCTCTGCATGTTGTTTCCGACAGAGCATGGTCGCCGTAAGTCTCCACAAGAATTCTATGTGCTTCAGCTGCAGATTTTTTGAAAAAAGTAATGCAGTAAAATTCCCCGCAAATACTCTTTTTTTGCACGAAATCCGACATGTTAACGCTATGAAAAAATATGTTGTTTATAATATACTGCGATATATATATATATACCAGGTATGTCGGTAATTACTTTCCGGTTTTTTTAACAGATGTCACTAGCCATAAGTATGCAATGTTATGATTTGATACATATGTCATTTTATTCTACTGACATTAACCTCAAAACTACACAAGTTACGTTCCGCCAAAATAACAGCGTTATAGATTAATAATTTTTTGAAAATGTCGAGTTTTGTGCCTGAAAACGTGCATTTGCGGGATGCATTACTTTTCTTGTTTAATCAAAAGAAAAAAGCCGCTGAAAGTCATCGTTTGCTGGTAGAGACTTACGGTGAGCATGCTCCAACCATAACAACATGTGAAACGTGGTTTCGACAATTCAAATGTGATTTCAACGTTCAAGACAAAAAACGTCCTAGTAGGCCGAAAACGTTTGAAGATGCGGAATTGCAGGAGTTATTGGATGAAGACCCAACACAAACTCAAAAACAATTGGCAGAAAAGTTGAATGTGAGCCGAGTAGCAATTTGTGAACGATTACAAGCGATGAGAAAGATCCAAAAGATGGGAAGATGGGTGCCACATGAATTGAATGACAGGCAATTGGAAAATCGAAAAATCGTCAGTGAAATACTGCTTCAAAGGTATGAAAGGAAGTCATTTCTGCATCGAATAGTAACGGATGATGAAAAGTGGATTTATTTCGAAAATCCCAAGCGAAAAAAATCATGGTTATCACCTGGCGAAGGCGGCCCATCGACTGCAAGGCCAAATCGCTTTGGTCGCAAAACCATGCTCTGTGTCTGGTGGGACCAGGTTGGTGTCGTAAATTATGAACTGTTGAAACATGGAGAAACAGTTAATACTGATCGCTACCAACAAATGATCAATTTGAACTGTGCATTGATCGAAAAACGTCCACAATACGCTCAAAGACATGATAAGGTGATTTTGCAGCATGACAACGCGCCGTCTCATACAGCAAAACCAGTCAAAGAAGTGTTGAAATCACTTGGATGGGAAGTTTTATCGAACCCGCCGTACTCTCCAGACCTGGCTCCATCCGACTACCACCTTTTCGCATCGATGGGGCACGCGCTTGCAGAGCAGTACTTCGCCGATTTCGAAGAAGTTAAAAAATGGCTCGATGAATGGTTTAGCTCAAAGGAGAAACAGTTCTTTTGGAATGGCATCCATAAATTGCCTGAGAGATGGGCAAAATGTATAGAATCAAATGGCCAATACTTTGAATAAATATATTTTAACTATCCATTGTAAATAACGTGCTTTCTTTAGCGAAAAACCGGAAAGGAATTACCGACACACCTGGTATATATATACAGGGTGTTTGATAGCTGATCATGCAGACGAAAGTTGGAGATAGATTGGGTGTAGCCGAGAAGAAAAGTCATGTACCATAATGTCAAATTGCCAATAGTTATCGAGTTATTAATTAAAACATGTGAGCCAACGAGCACATAGAGAGCGGAGGGCGACCGCAGTAAGCACATAGACATTTGATACAGGCGGAGTCAGCGAGTGACGGTAGGCGAACGCGCGCGACAAGGAGCGAGCGAGCGCGAACGACGAAGAGCGAGCGAGCTATAAGGAAAAAGCTATAAAGAAAAAGTTCGCTCGCTCCTCGTCGCGCGCGATCGCCACCTGTCGCTTACGTTACCCCTCGCCGCGCACGCTTGCCTACCGCCACTCATTGACTCCGCCTGTATCAAATGTCTACGTGCTTACTGCGGCCGCCCTCCGCTCTCTACGTGCTCGTTGGCTCACATGTTTTAATTAATAACTCGGTAACTATTGCCAATTTGACATTATGGTACATGACTTTTCTTCTCGGCTACATCCAATCTATCTCCAACTTTCGTCTGCATAATCAGCTATCAAACACCCTGTATATGCGAAGTGAAGCGATTGTCAAGATGTTCAATGAGCGGCGACATGTTCGCGCTGTCTCCTTTTCGTATTTTTTCATATATATATTTTCTCACAGACTTTAGACAAACGTGCTGTGTTGTCAATTCTTCTTTTCTACACATAGATTTTATATGAATGTGATCTTATATGAATTCAACGCTGCCAATATTTTCTTTCTCCGAAATATGCTTTTTGCTACTGCTTCTCCGATTCTTCGACTTGTTGGTATATACGGTATAACATAATACCGAATAATTTATGCAATGAATAATATTCCACAGAAATGATGCTTCGAAAGATTTAGAGGGATATATTACCGCAGACAGCACTGGACATCCAATGGATGTATGTTTCACGTCCAATTTATTAGGTTGTTGCAAATGAAATGGCCGTTTTTCAAAATTCAAATTTCCCGGCCGAGTAGTTCAGCTCTTTTCATGCAGCTGTCGTTGCATGCGTGATATTTGAAAAGTATATGCCCCACACGTAAATTCGCACGCATAACCTTACTTTTATCACATTGTTTATATCGTTGAAAATCGCTGTCTCTTTGACATGGAAAGTAAGGAAATGCGGATAATATTCTTATACGAATACAAATTTGGTCATAATGCGGCCGAGACAACGCGAAACATAAACACTGCTTTTGGGGAAGGTTCTGTAAGTGATCGAACCATTAGACGTTGGTTTAAAAAGTTTCGGTCTGGTGATACAAATCTCGACAATTTGCCTCGCGGCCATGCACCATTAGTGATTGATGACAATGTTTTGAAAGACATGGTTGAAGCAGACTCGCGTTTATCAGTTCGAGATATTGCACACAACATCAACATTCACTATTCCACTGTTTCCCGACATCTAAAGGCCATGGGGAAAGTGAAAAAGCTTGACAAATAGGTACCACATGAACTGACTGAAAAGTAACACTACCCAACTGATACTCACCGATTTGAATGAAACTTAACATATTTATTAAACACCGAAAAATATTAAATACGTGTTTTTTGTTTCGGCTAAATACGCTTTTTAAGGATAGAAAGCACCCCTCAACTCCTGGAGGTGGAAACAGTTATGACTAATTATTTCTGAGACGATACATTTTCTGAAAAAAGTGCTTAGGACCAAAGTTGTAGAGTTCAAAGTGGTGCACTTAATGGCGACCTTGAAATCGACCTTGAGGTCGATTTTCAAGGTCAATTAAATTTGGAAATAATTAGCCGTTGTCGGACTTTGACCACATCCTGTATCTATAATCAGTAATTTTATGCGTTGACTAAATCTGTCTTCAGAATTGATTTGTCACGTTATTTTCCTAAAAAGAGAAGAAAACCTGACGTAATGGGAAAATAGGCGCAAATTTATAGAAAAAAATAAGAAGGAGAAAAAAGTTTTGTACTTAACTTCAGAATAGAATAGAATAGAAGTAAAAATAAGAAAACATAAAATATCACTCTAATTGTAAGTTAAACATTACCTTCATGCTATATTAGAAATTTTCAATTTTTTTAAAATTTTTATTGCTACTCTGGAGTTATCCACAATACCTTTTACTCTTTATTTTATATTAGGATTTCATTCGGACATGATCAATTATTATTTTCCCGACTGTCGTTGAGCAAGCATTTTCCAAAATTACTTCTTGATCACTTATTTGCTATGAGCTATCTTGCTCGTGAATTTCGTTCGAATATACCATCAACCATCATTTTCACATCTGTACTTGGGCGAATGTTCATTGTTTATAGTTTATAGTCAATTGTTCTTACGACTGCTGTTTCTTGTGAATGTTTTCAAAATTCTTTCGGAAAGTATTTTTCCATCATTTGCAAGTACTTTTCCATCATTTGTTCCTACGACTATTTCTTGTGTTAATTTCATTTAGGCTTATACAATCATAAACTCTGCTTTCTATGAATTTACTTTGAATCTCTGTTATAATATTATTAAAGCATTGTTAATTTGTAAAATTTCATAATGTCATTAAACCCAACAAATATTTTAAAGTTATTATGCCTCACTTTCGAGGACCCAGTGTACAATATAGAATCTAGAATAACAGATGAAGAAAGATCAATCGCTTCTCAACTTGCAGATTTGATAAAAGACGCTATCAATTTTGAAATATTTAAAGAGACTTATGATACTTTGAACTGATGCTAGTGTGATTCCTGATGCTGTTTTAGTTGAAGGCAATTCAGAAGATGTTTCGGAAGTTGTGCAAGACAATACAAAATTCAGAGAAATTGTAGACATTGATTATAAGAAGAGAGTAATTACTTCCAAATTTAATTGACCTTGAAAATCGACCTTCAGCTCGATTTCAAGATCGCCATTAAGTGCATCACTTTGAACTCTACAACTTTGGTCCTAAGCACTTTTTTCAGAAAATATATCGTTTCAGAAATAATTAGCCATAACTGTTTCCACCTCCAGAAATTGAGGGGTGCTTTCTACCCCTAAAAAGCGTATTTAGCCGAAACAATAAAACACGTATTTAATATTTTTCGGTGTTTAATAAGTATGTTAAGTTTCATTCAAATCGGTGAGTATCAGTTGGGTAGTATTACTTGTGAGAGAGACAAGCTTCGCCGTATGGAAATCAGCTCATCTTTGCTTTCCCGACACAATAATGAAGGAATATTGAATCGAATAGTAACGTGTGATGAAAAGTGGGTTCCTTATGACAATTGTCGACGTTCTGCCCAGTGGTTAGATGCTGATCAAGCTCCGAAACACATGCCGAAACCGAGCCTTCATCCATGTAAAGTTATGGTATCTGTATGGTGGTCTGCCAAGGGTGTTGTGCATTTTTCGTTTTAGAAAAAGGGTGAAACTATAAATGCTGACAAGTATTGCCAAGAAATTGACATTGTGATGGAAAAACTGCGTATTGAACAACCGGCATTATTAAACAGACGCGGTATGTTATTGCTCCATGATAATGCTAGACCGCATATTGCAAAAAAAACCGTAAAAACATTAACAGAATACGAAGTTACAAATACAGTAACAAATACGAACTTCTCCTTCGCCCTCCTTATTCTCCTGACCTTTCTCCAACTGATTACCATTTGTTTAAGCATCTGGATAACTTTTAAGTGAAAAGGTATTCCAAACAGAAAGCGACGTGAAAAATGCGTTCAACGAATTTCTTACATCTCGCTCTTCTAATTTCTACGTGAAAAGCATTGATGCGCTTGTATCACGTTGGGGGAAGTGTATTGAGATGGAGGGAGACTATTTCGATTGACGATATGTATATAAAGTGTGTCGAATAAAAATTTAAATTAAAAATTAAAAAATGGCCATTTCATCTGCAACAACCTAATATGTCCGTATGTCCAATTTACGTCCGTGGACATAAATTGGACGTAACAAGGATGTCCTTATTGGACATCGGACCTGTAGGACGTCCGATGTACGTCCATCGGATGTCCTATGTCCAAAGTTGTGACAAACGTACGTCCTATGGACGTCGTTTGTATAAGAAATGGACATGTAACGGACGTCCAATGGACATCCGTATGCTGTCTGGGATATACACAGTCTGTTCCAGATACGATGAGACTGGTTCCATCAAAGTTCTTAGCGCAGCGACATCTATGAATGAATGATGGTAGGTGAATGTTCTACCTTTCATCTACTTAACCTCAAAATTTGAGCAAATTCGGTTGATATTTCATTGTGGTTTGACATTTTATGTAAAGTACGTCTTTACGTCGTACGTCTTTGTGTACGTCGGTCGAAAAACCAACATGGAACAAAGAGTGAATATTAAATTCTGTTTTAAATTGGGTAAAAGTGGTGCAGAAACGTACGAAATGCTAAAAAATGTGTACGGGGATGAATGCATATCCCGTGCACATGTTTTCCGTTGGTTTGGTCGAACCGTGAGGCTTGCAGACGATGACCGAGCACCGCCGCCAAAAACCACTCGCAATGAAGAAAACATCGAGAAAGTCAAAGAAATTCTTTGAAGCGACCACTGTGTGTCTGCGAGACTCATCGAAGAGGAAACTGGAATACCGAAAAGCACAGTCTATCGAATTTTGACCGAAGATTTGGACAAACGGAAGGTCTGTGCGCGCTTCGTGCCACACACTCTGACAGACGACCAAAAAGATTTGAGAGTTCAGCATTGCAAAGACATGTTAAAAATGTCCCAAAGGAATCCGGCAAGCATGTCAGCCATTGTAACTGGTGATGAAACGTGGTGTTTTCAATACGAGCCAAAAACAAAACGTCAGAGTGCGGCATGGAAGTCACCAGAAGAGCCAAAAAAGAAAAAATTACGCTTTCAGAAGAGCAAAATCAAGATAATGCTAACCATTTTCTTCGATTCAAAGGGAATTGTTCACAATGAATTCGTCCCAGAAGGTCAGACGGTGAACGTAGAGTATTATCTGGGAGTTCTACAACGATTGTGGGCCAGAATTCGACGAGTTCGACCGGAATATCGAGAGCCAGGCAGTTGGTTTTTGTTGCACGATAATGCACCATCGCACAAAGCCATCATGGTACGTGAATTCTTGACCAAAAAAGGCATCATTGTTATCGATCATCCACCGTATTCACCTGATTTGGCTCCGTGCGACTTTTGGCTATTTCCCAAACTGAAATTGGCGATGAAAGGAAATTGTTTCGATACCATCCCGGTCATCCAAAAGACTTCGACCGCCATACTAAAGGCCATTCCAGCCGATGAGTATAAAAAATGTTTCGAAAAATTTGTTGAACGTTTCCAGCGCTGTATTGACTCAGAAGGAGTTTTGAATAAACAAGAATAAAAAATCAAAATAATAAACGCTTTGTATTTTTTTTAGACCAGTCTCATTGGATCTGGGACAGACTGTATACACACATTTATCTGCACTCACTGTTTTTTTTTTGTATAATACATGACATATTACAATTAATTCGTTTTCATCTTGCAGTAGGATAAATTATGCACAGATAGTTATTAAGCATAGCGCAACTGAAGAGAATGAACGCTATGTAACAGTACCTACCTACTCGCACAGTGCAGTGCCTACCACGATGTCATCATACTGTTTTTCTAAAAATTGAATCGAGGAATCATACTATTATTATATATGGATGGATTCGGAATTCAATGCTCTTTAATTTTTGTTCTTACAAAATTTTTGAAATTTGCGAAAATAATGAGTGGAGGGGGGGAGCGGGGAGTGTAAATTTGATATTTTGAAAACTTTGAATTGACAGGTGCAAAGAGCATCAAATACTGTAAAACTCTTACATTTACTATGTTTTCATATCTCTTATATTTTAGAAGATATTTGATAAAAACGAAAAAATCCGTTTTTTTTCAAGGGGTGATTTCAACCCCTAAACCTCGAGATAAGCACATATAAAAAAATACATGTCTAATATTTTTTGACCCTCTACAACATATCCAATGCCCATTCAAATCGGTGAGGGACGCCCCCGACCGTTCCCTTGTTAGTGCGCATTAGTGCAAGCAATCAAATTCACTACAAAAATTTTTGGATAATGACCATTGACGTCCAACATTGGACATCCTATGGATGTCCTAATATGGACGTTTAGATGAGTCCAAAATCGGATATGCGATGGACGTTTCACGTTCATGGACGTTCATGGACGTATGGACGTAAAATGAACATAAAATGATTGTCTTTAGGACATCTTGTGCTACCTGGGAATTAATTCGATGTTCAAATAATACTGAAATTGCGGTTGAAAACACGTCTACATTTATTTCGGCATTTGTTTCGATATAGAATCAATCCAAATTTCGATTTTTTGTTTTTAACATCGAAACGACGTCTTTTCAACGAATTATTTCTGATTGAGTTAAGTATAAATTTATTTGAACTTTTTAGAATTCTTAGGTAATTTTTCAGATTTTCTCAGAGAAGAATTTTTCAGAATTTCTTTGAACTTTCCAGAATGTCTGAAAAATTTTTTTGAATTTTTCAGAAATTTCTTAGAAATTTTAAATATTTTTTAAAATTTCTTATAATTTTTCAAAAATTTCTCATAATTTCTCAGAATCTCATAAATTTTCAATAATACTTAAAAATTTTCAATTCTTGTTTAACAAGGAATATCCGCGAAGTGTATGCTTTCGATGAAACTTGGCATATTTGTAGAGTAGCCAAAAATAAGAGACTCATATTTTTTTATCGGCAATAGCTCAGATATAAGGGATGAAACCCCTTCAGAGTTTCATCACCTTCATGCTATCTCGATAATTATTGTAGATAGGAAAAAAACTTTTGAAACAAAAATTGTACGACATAAAGAACCGTACAATTTTTGTTTGAAAAGTTTTCCTATCTGCAATAATTATCGAGATAGCATGAAGGAGATGGAACTTTAAGGAGCAGTTTCATCCTTCAAATCTGAGCCACTGCCGATATGAAAATATGGGTTTCTTATTTTTGGCTATTTTTTTTGTTCACGGAGGGGGAATCCTCATGGATATTTCCGCTCTTTTGGAGAGGGGAAAGTTATGTCGAACTCTTACCAACTAACCCCCCCCCCCCCAGGTGCCTTCCAGGCGAGCCGGAAGGCGAATGGGAGAGCTGGGGGAACCGCGCCAGCATTCCCTCCCAAATTTTTGGCTACTTTACAAATATGTTAAGTTTCGTCGAAATCGGAGATGCACAGTTCACGGATATCCTTTGTAAGATTTTTTGGGAATATACCAATTCTTATGAAAGATCTAAGATTAACCTAATTTAACTTAATCATTAATTATATCTAGACATGCAATAATTGTGTTGTCACTGAAATATCACACTTTCTTAACATGTATATATTGGTATACGATTCTCTTCATTTTATTCATGGCAAATTTAGGGAAGCCGATTCCAATGATTTTAATCTTGACATATGTTGTTAAGATCATTTAACGTTTCGTAAAAAATTTTTTTAGATAATTTGGAAATAAAAATTTCAATACGAAAAAAAAGTTTAAGGCTATAATAGTTTTTAAATAATAAATAATTAAACTTATAATAGACATGATAGATTTGTTCGCACACTCAATTGTTAAACATATTTTATAATATCTTTTTCTTTATTCATCATGTTGATTCACGTCTAAATTATGACTGAAAAATTTGTTTTATAAATTAGCATTTGTATGTTTTAATTGGCATATGTTTACAATTACAGAAACTGCATTTGGATTCTTTGATATGTTTTAGTTTAAATAATTAAAAATGCTTTTACAGGAAAAGGTATTTACGTCGTTGGATTCAGCTATCCTGTGGTACCAAAAGATAAAGCAAGAATACGTGTCCAAATTAGTGCATCACACACAACAGAAGATATAGACTATGCCGTAAATGCCTTTATACAGATTGGAAAAGAATTGGCAGTAATTCAATGAACATTTATTTCTTATGTTAAATAATAAATAATGTTAAGTAACAAATAAAAAAAATAAATACTAATATGAATACTAACAAATATTAATATAAGAGATATTGTGGCCATTGATTTTAAAGGTTATATTAACAAATACTAACATAGAAAGAGATATATTATGAGCTAGCCATTGATTTTTGATAACTTTCACGTAGGAAATTAATACAAAAAATATATCGAAACATCTCAGAGTTTTATTTAATAAACTTTGGTCAATGAAATTGAAAGAATTTTTTTAATTCTTAGTTTCTCCTTAGTATATCACATAATTTTGAAAATATAATAAGACCGTTATAAAAAATTATGCTTAGCGTGATTAGTAAGAAACTTATCTTAATAATAGTATAGTCGATTTTAATTTCTTCTATTTCTATTTTTACTATATTTTTAAATATTTTAACATATTTAATGTGGCATTTGGATACACGAAATGTTTTTTGTGTGAATTTTAATTTTATCCTTTTCTATATTTTATTTTTTATTGCATATTAAAATGTATTGAAATTTTCAAAACGATTTAGAATACAGTTTAGAATGTGAATATATGTGTATGTTCTGTATTATTATTGTTTATTTATAAAGATGGTATTGAAATTCACCCACGATAATTATAAAAGTTTAAGTTAATCATAAAAGTTTAGAATATGAAGTATATAATAAATTATTAATTGAAATTAAGATTCTACGAGGTACTAAAAGTCTGGAAACGGTCGAATATTTCATAAACTATGCATTTTGGAAAGAAATATTTCAGACAAAAGTTATTTGGTTCGAGGGGAACATAAGATGGTGTCATTGGATTGACCTTGAATGAACGTTCTAAGATCATATGGAGATCAACTTTGTTTTTTAAATGTGTGTGCGCGCGCGGGCGCGCGACATGTATCATCGTGTGCACATACATATTAGGTGTGTGAATTAATTTGGTCCGTTTGTTTCTTCCAAAAAAAGATTTTAGTATGATAAAACATGAAAAAGTACAGTAATCAAAGTATTTGCCATCCCTTGCTATTATTTTTCCATCTGTCTCGCAGTTGTTGCAGTTCGGTGACGGAAAAACGACTCGTCCTTCGAAGCGATCCATTCATTGAACCACTTCTCTATTTCTTCATAATTGCTGAAGTGCTGGTCCGAAAACCGGTGTGCCATCAATCTGAACAAGTGATAATCGGATGGAGCAATGTCTGGTGAATACGGTGGGTGAGGTAAAACGTCCCAGCCAAATGCTTCCAAGATGGGTTTCACAATCTTTCCAACATGTGGCAGAGCGTTATCAGAAGAGCGCTGAAAGATCACTTTGTCGTATCTCTTTGCATATTCCGGCCGCTTATTCTTCAATACGTTGTTTAAACGGATCAATTGTTGTTGGTAAAGTTTGGCAGTGATGGCTAGGCTCTGTTTTAATAGTTCATGGTACACTACACCCTTCTGGTCCCACCATACGAGGGTGGTCCGATAAGTACTTAGCCTACAAAAGAAAAACGAAAATTTTGGAAAAGTGGCTATTTATTTCTCAACATAGTCTCCTTTTAGCTTGACCCAACGATGTTCCAACTTCTTTAACCCGTCTGAAAAATACGTTTTCTCGAGGTCTGCAAAGTAGGCCTCCGTGGCGGCGATGACCTCCTCATTCGACTCAAATTTCTGCCCGGCGAGTGACTTTTTCAAGTTTGGAAACAAAAAGAAGTCGCACGAGGCCAAATGTGGAGAATACGGTGGATGGGGCAGCAGTTCGTAGCCCAATTCGACCAATTTAACCGTGGCGAGGGCAGAGGTGTGAGCCGGTGCGTCGTCACGGTGGAAGAGCACTTTTTTCTTCGCCAAATGGGGCCGTTTTTTCTGCAATTCGGCATCGAATCGGCCCAATAATTCGGCATAGTACAGCCCTGTGACCGTTTTGCCCTTCTCCAGGTAATCGATGTAGATCACACCTTGTGAATCCCAGAAAACGGTGGCCATCACCTTTCCGGCCGATAGGACAGTCTTCGCCTTCTTCGGAGCACGTTCGCCGGGTGAAGTCCACTGTTTCGACTGTTCCTTGATCTCTGGTGTGTACCAGTGGATCCATGTTTCGTCGACGGTCACGAAACGACGCAGAAACTCCTTCGGATTGCGCTTAAACAGCATTAAACACTGCTCTGAAGTGGTCTCACGGTTGCGCTTGTTGTCCGGAGTGAGCAAACGCGGCACCCATCGCGCCGACAGCTTTCTCATGCCCAAAATTTCATGCAGGATATGACCCACGCGGTCTTTTGAGATGCCTACTATCTCAGCTATCTCGCGCACCTTCAATCGGTGGTGCCAATACGAGATCGTGGATTTGTGTCATGTTATCCTCCGTGGTAGCCGTTTTCGGGGCACCTGGGCGTGGCTCATCAAAAACCGACGTGCGACCACGTTGAAACTCGTTAAACCAATTTTTGACGGTCGCCATCGAAGGAGAAGAGTCACCGTACACAGCATCCAAGCGCTTTTTGATTTCGCTGCGCGATTTCCCTTCCAAAAACAAGAATCGAATCACCGACCGATATTGCTCTTTTTCCATTTTTCTAAAATCCGCGGACATGCCCGCTTCCACACGCGGTCAAAACAAAACTACGAGTCCGATTCGGCTGAAATTTCGACAGTAGCCGTTTACGAGAATGTACTACACGATAGTAAATTTCTCTTGCGATGGTGTGGCGCCATCGGGCGGTGAGGCTAAGTACTTATCGGACCGCCCTCGTATACAGAGCGTTACTTTCTTGCCGTGAATATTCCGCTTTGGTATCGATGTGGATGGTTTTCCTGGGTCGTTAATGGATTTACTTCGTTTGGGATTATCGAAATATATTCACTTTTCGTCTCCAGTCACAATACGATGCAAAAAACCTTTTCTTTTTTGCCTGGCAAGCAAGATTTCAGACATGGCTTTTCTCCTCTCGATGTCTCTTTCCTTCAGTTCGTACGGCACTCATCTTCCTTCTTTGTAAATCTTTCCCATGGCTGCCAAACGCACAGAAATTGTTGATCGATCAATGATTAGCGCCTGCAATTTCTCGAACTTCTTCGGCTGACCTGGACGAGATTTGTCATCGACACTGAAATCATCACTTTTGAAACGTCGAAACCATTATCTGCATGATTTATTGGTGAGAGCACTTTCACCATAAGCTTCTACGAGCATTCGATGAGCTTCAGCGGCTGTTTTCTTCAAATGAAAACAGAAAATGAGAACTTCTCGGAAATTATGCTTTTTTGGCTCGAATTTCGACATTTTCGAATCAGATAAACACGATGTTATTATTATAAACTCAAACGTTTATCAACTGAATATTATTGCTAGATATCAAAACTAAAAAATAAAGCCTTTTGCAGACATTAGAGGTTAGAAAATTACATAGTACAACAATTGACCGCCAAATGGACCGAATTAATTCACACACCTAATATAACAGAGTTTGTCAAAAGTGTGGAAACCCTTAAATAATTTTTGTAAAAATGAAAATATCGAAAAACGGTAAAACACGTATTTTGACTTTTTAAAAAAGCTACCCTATGACATGGATACCGATTATTCCCCACCCCTTGGTACGCGGGGGTAAAAGGGGGGTTGAAAATTTTAAATTGGACTAAGGATTGAGTGGGGGCTCATTTGAAAGGTCTTTTTATAACAAACACACCTTTAAAATTTTAAATTGCTACGACCCCCCCCCCCCCCATTGAAAATGGCGGCCGTTCAAATTTCAAAATTTCATGCACTTAGTGTTATCCAGGATCAACCGGCAATCAATTGTTCTCACTGCTACTTAAAATCAGTTGTTCTCACGGCTACTTAAAATCAGTTGTTCTCACGGCTACTTAAAATCAGTTGTTCTCACTGCTACTTAAAATCAATTGTTCTCACGGCTACTTAAAATCAGTTGTTCTCACGGTTACTTAAAATTAGTTGTTCTCACTGCTACTTAAAATCAGTTGTTCTCACGGCTACTTAAAATCAGTTGTTCTCACGGCTACTTAAAATCAGTTCTCACAGATCTTAGGCAGATTAAAAATTAAACGTTTTAAAAATGGCTGGCGAATTGTCGGAACGTGAAAGAATCACTATCCTCATGATGCGTGGATGGGGTGATAACGAGCGGTCGTACGCTGCTGTCGCTCAATTATTTAATGAGACGTATCCGAATCGTCGAATTAATAAGTCTACTGTCTTAAAAACAATGGAACGTTTTAGAGAAACTGGTAACGTAAACAATCGCCCTAAATCAGGGAGCCTGCCATTAACGAAGAAGAACAACTTGATGTTCTGCAGACATTTATTGAAGGTCCCAATTCTACTATTAACAAAGTCGCTCAAACTCACGATATTGCTCCCAAGTCCGTTTGAAGAATTTTAAAGAAAAACAAGTTCCAGCCATATAAATTACAATATGTTCAAGAATTGCAAGACGGAGATGTGGAGCGTCGTATAGGTTTCTATGAAAGAATGATAGCACTAATAGATGTCCGGCCCATGTTCCCTTATTAAATTGTTTTTACACACGAGGCAACTTTCACGTTAACGGGAGAAGTTAATAATCAAAATTTTCGTTTCTGGTCAGATGAGAATCCGAATTGGGTGCAGGAAACTCACACATAATACCCACAAAAAATAAATGTATGGTGTGGAATAATAGATGGCTACTTAATAGGACCGTCTTTTTTTTAAGAAAATTTGAATGTTCAAAGGTATGACAGATTACTTGTAGATCAAATAATTCCAGCCATACGAAATATTTTTCCAAATAATTTCGAAGAAATATGGTTTCAGCATGATGGAGCTCCTGCTCATTTTGGTTTAGAGCCACGTCAAATTTAAATGAGACTTCCATTACGATGAATAGGAAGAAGGAACATAAATGAGGGAGGAGAAGGATTGGCCACCTCGGTCACCAGATCTAACTCCTCTTGATTATTATCTATGGGGACACCTGAAGAATAAGGTTTACAAAACAAAATCTGAAAGCATCCAAGAATTGATACAGCGAATAAGGGATGAAATAGATTTGATACCTTTTGAGACGAATCGTAGAGCCATTTCTGCATTCTATCAAAGATTGGCATATTGTCAGGAAGTAAATGACAACCACTTTCAGCATTTACTTTTACACACTGAGTAAAATTTATTTTAAAACACGGAGTAAAAGGTTTTGAATCATTAAAGAGAGATGACAGTTTTCAATCGTCTGTTTTGCAACCTATCACGACTATACATACAACACATTCACACTTGTTTAGCCACACGCACGCACACACGCGCGCACACACACACACACACATACACAAGGGATCAGATTCATGCCACTTCCACGCAGTTGATCCTGGATAACACTAAGTGCATGAAATTTCGAAATTTGAACGGCCGCCATTTTTAATGGGGGGTCGCAGCGATTTAAAATTTTAAGGGTGTGTTTGTTATGAAAAGACCTTTCAAGTCCTTTCAAATGAGCCTTCACTCGACCGTTAGTCCAATTTAAAATTTTCAACCCCCATTTACCCCCGCGTACCAGGGGGTGGGGAATGATCGGTATCCATGTCATAGGGTAGCTTTTTTGAAAAATCGAAATACGTGTTTTACCGTTTTTTGATATTTTTATTTTTACAAAAATTATTTAAGGGTTTCCACACTTTTGACAAACTCCGTATATTAGGTGTACAACTTTGCTTCCGGCATATTCCTATAGATGGCTTTAGCGATAAGTAGTGGTCGAAATAAATAGATCATAGACGTCATGGAATAAACTTGGACATCTGTCAACATAACCCCATAGAAACATTAGTCGATTTGTGTCTGCATCATAAAGTTATTCTCGATTGAAAATATCAGTTTACGAGCCAAATTCTCGTCATTTGCGGAAGGTTTTAATTTTCTGCTTCAATATGAAGAAATCTGCGGCTGAGGCTCATCGAATGCTCTCAAATACTTATGGTGAGGCCGCTATTAGTGAAAGAATGTGTCGTGAGTGATTTCAACATTTCAAGAACAGTGATTTTCACGTCGAAGACCGGCATAGCAGTGGAAGAGAGGTTTTCGAAAATGCAGAATTGGAGACATTACTTAATGAAGACTCGTGTCAAAGTCAAGAAGAATTGGCACGATCATTGGGAGTGACTCAACAAGCAATTTCAAAATATCTCAAAGACATGGGAATGATTCAGAAGCAAGGAAATTGGGTGCCGTACCGAGATGAAACCGAGAGATGTTGAACGACGTTTGTCTGCTTGTGAACAGTTGCTTGAAAGGCAAAGACGAAAGGGATTTCTGCATCGCATTGTGACTGGGGACGAAAAATGGGTTCATTACGATAACCTCAAGCGCAGAAAATCATGGGCATATCCCGGCCATGCTTCTTCAGAGGCCGATGCAACATCGGGGCCCCTGTCGTTGCTGCTGATGGACGCAGCTAGGTGCCTCTTCCTCCTTCCCTCCGACATAGTGCTGGAGCCTACAACATTGATTCTCGAACCACAGTTCAACAGAACGTCGCTCACAACTATCGGTTTCCCAGTGGCCGGAGCTGCGCCCTGCATTTTCCTATTACTGGAGAACGATCCAGTCGCTTTTACTTTTACAGGTATCTCGCTGTCCGTCGTGGAGGACGATGGCCTGTCCTCGTTTGGTACCTTCGAGAGGTCCAATGATCCGACTCTCACAGATGGGAGGTGAAGAGGATCTTTCGCCGTTGTGCCAACCATGCCATCTATGCCGGTGCTTGACGGTCATGCGCCCAAAAACGATGTGCCCGGAAGCTGTGTGCCCGAAGGCGTGCTCGAAGGTGGGGTACCCGAAGGCGTGCTCGAAGACGGAGTGCCCGAAGGCAGGTTTTTATTTGAAATATTAGCACTCATATCTGGTTTCACGAGTACGGAGAGAAATATTGGACCATCTACTCAGAGCCCCCATTACGTAGACTAGGAGACTAAAATACTCGGGGGTTACCCCAGTTGCTCCCGAGGGACCGTTTGAGGTATTAGGTTGTTGCAGATGAAATGGCCATTTTTTAATTTTTAATTTAAATTTTTATTCAACACACTTTATATACATCTCGTCAATCGAAATAGTCTTCCCCCACCTCAATACACTTCCCTCAACGTGATACAAGTGCATCAATGCCTTTCACGTAGAAATGAGAAGAGCGAGATGCAAGAAATTCGTTGAACGCATTTTTCACGTCGCTTTCTGTTTGGAATACCTTTTCACTTAAAAAGTTATCCAGATGCTTAAATAAATGGTAATCAGTTGGAAAAAGGTCAGGAGAATAAGGAGGATGAGGGAGAACTTCGCATTTGTATTCTGTTAATGTTTTTTTTGCAATATGCGGTCTAGCATTATCATGGAGCAATAACATACCGCGTCTATTTAATAACGCCGGCTGTTCAATATGCAGTTTTTTCATCACAATGTCAATTTCTTGGCAATATTTATTAGCATTTATAGTTTCACCCTTTTTCAAAAACGAAAAATGCACAATACCCTTGGCAGATCACCATACAGATACCATAACTTTATATGGATGAAGGCTCGGTTTCGGCATGTGTTTCGGAGCTTAATCAGCTTCTAACCACTGGGCAGAACGTCGACGATTGTCATAAAGAACCCACTTTTCATCACACGTTACTATTCGATTCAATATTCCTTCATTATTGTGTCGGGAAAGCAAAGATGAGCTGATTTCCATACGGCGAAGCTTGTCTCTCTCAGTCAGTTCATGTGGTACCCATTTGTCAAGCTTTTTCACTTTCCCCATGGCCTTTAGGTGTCGAGAAATAGTGGAATAGTGAACGTTGATGCTATGTGCAACATCTCGAACTGATAAACGCGAGTCTGCTTCAACCATGTCTTTCAAAACATTGTCATCAATCACTGATGGTGCATGGCCGCGAGGCAAATTGTCGAGATTTGTACCAGACCGTCTGGTCTTCTCTTTGGAACTTTCCAAACCAACATCTAATGGTTCGATCACTTACAGAACCTTCCCCAAAAGCAGTGTTTATGTTTCGCGTTGCCTCGGCCGCACTATGACCACGTTTGTATTCGTACAAGAATATTATCCGCATTTCCTTACTTTCCATATCGAAGAGACAGCGATCTTCAACGATATAAACAATGTAATTAAAGTAAGGTTATGCGTGCGAATTTACGTGTGGGGCATATACTTTTCAAATATCACGCATGCAACGACAGCTGCATGAATAGAGCTGAACTACGCGGCCGGGAAATTTGAATTTTGAAAAACGGCTATTTCATCTGCAACAACCTAATAAAAAGAATAAATAAATAGAAAATAATTTGTACCCTTACGCAATTTTAACTTCCCCGTTGCCACGCAGCCATAGACACGGTTATCCACCCACCATAGTTTGAGAGGAGTGGGGTTGATTCGGGGACCACTACCCCTGGATACGCTCTTATTTCAGATTCTACCACTTCAGGCCTGCACGGTTGGGCTCAACGGAGAGTACCACATTCTCCGCCGACATAGACCTAAGGGATCATTGGATCCTACTAAGCTCCTACCACGGCAAGGTGGCGGTGGTGGTATCGACGGGGGAGTGTATGCTTATATACATGTACGTGACGAATCTTCGAATGGAACATTGAAAACGTTAATGTGACCCAAGTGCGCCAAATAATTTTTCTACGAAACTTAAATTTATATTTTTAAAAATATTTTCTAAATATTTTACATTTGTATGTTTATATAAACATATAGTTATAGAATAATTAAACAGTAATATAACGTCAATAATAACGTTGTTAACAAAATATTATATTATCAATAATGATAATGAGTTACTCATATTAAGATATAACAGGTAACGACAATGAACTATTTTAAAAGAATAATTATTTTTTTATTTCTGTATCAATAAGAAACTAAGTCAATAGGTCATATGTAATGTTAAAGTATATACACAGTTATTATAACATAATATTTGGTACAACATTACTTATTTTAAACACCTAGCCCTTTTTTGTTGACAGGAGAAGTCCTCCTGGATATCCCCGCCTTCTAATGGAAGGGCAGGGGTTATGTCAGACTTTTACTGATTAAAATCCCTCCAGGGCCTACTAGACGGGCCGGAGTTGGGGGAGCTGACGTTTCATTCCCTCTCCAGCACCCCGGCCCTAGGGCTCAGTCGCGAGTTCCTCACACAAATGCCCTCCCCACCCCGCCATATTGCTCAGGAAAGAGGGATGCGGTACCTCGATCAGGCAGGCTTGCCCGGCCGGGTTAGTCTCCTGGTTACCTGATGGTGGTAAGAGGGAGAGAAGGGACACCTACTTTCTGTTCCAGCCTCTCACGATGACCTTGAAGAGAGCGGGACCTGACCTCAACCAGGTACTCCAATCCCCTTCTTCGCCCGTGTCAAGCGCGGCGAGCCTTAGCAGGGGGGAACATCTTCCCCAATTGTGGCTGATTCTTCTCCCGTCGAGCGAAGACGATCGATGGGTGGGCGGGAGCGTCTCCGGTTTCTCGGAGACACTCCAGTGCCCGGCATCGGCCCAGAGTCGCCAAGATGCGAGGGGCCGGCCTGATCCGCGCTGTGGTCGTCCCAGACTGGCCCTCCGCTCCCTGTTCCGGCAGAGACGTACCCTTAACGGCCGGAGGCGTCCCCGATTATGCAAGTTCGTCCCCGCCAATCGGGATCGTCTCTGTTCCAAACGGCCCACGCCGAAGCGGTCGGCGGGCACGCTCAGCGGTCTCCTTGCGGGAAATGACTGCACTCGCAAAGAAGACCGCCGTACTCCAAACCTCTTTTCTGCCAACCATGGCTCTGAAAAGGATCGGTAGGAAGAGGTCTGGATATTCATCTATCCGGATGAAGACACGGCGCTCCTGGTCCTATGTGGGGCACGTTTCCAGAGTGTTTTACATCGTGTTCTCCAGCTCCGGGCAGTGGTAGCACCATGCTGTAGGCTCCCTCCAAATTCGGCGTACGTATCGGCCGAAACAGCCATGGCCGGTTAATACCTGTGCCAAGTGGAATGTGAGTTCACGCTCGTGCCTGCTCGCCCATTCTACGAGACAAAGCTGGACGGTTTCGGCCGTTCGCAGCCCGGGTATACGAGAATCGGACAACATGACTGACTACCGCTTGATGACCTGAATTCTGGCTTGGGATCTCAATGTCCTTGACCGACACTGCCTTTCCTTTTCTAGGAACTCCTTAATGCGTCAGTAAACAATGTGGCGCTAATACGTTAGAAGCTCCAGGGCGGGAGAGAAAGCCGGCTAGATTAGTCACTTCTATGTACGAGGTATGATGCATCGGACATTTGCTACGCCCTCATAGTCGGTGACTATGAGTTGGGATACCCAAATGTGCGCTCTATAGGGCCACCAAAGAGACCAACCCGATGTACAGGCGGCGAGCGCGCCAACCAGGGCCCTCTAGATGTTACATGAGGCTGGCTAACGCTAACTCCATTTTCAGTATCCAGTGGGCCAGTCACTCAAAGTGCGACCTGAAATCTCAACGGCCGTCCAGCATCAAGCTCATATTTAATATAACGCCTGATGCGGACGCTGATATTGTTCATCTTTATCCAGAACTCGGGTGGCGCCCCGCGACTCCCATCATGGAAGTGTAGCGCTTCCGTTTTATGGAGTGCCACCGCGAGTCCCAGGCTCTGGATTAAGCCCAAAACCGATACTAATGCCGTCTCCCCGAGGAGGTGAGCTTCCCCTCAACTTCGACCCGCGGTCACCACTAGCGTGTCATTTGCGCAGCAGACGACATGGCAGCCGGGGGGGAAAGCAGTACGGAATATCCAGTCGTATGCGAGGCCCCATAGCAGGGGGCCGAGTACCGACCCCTGCGGGATCCCGCAGTGCACGACCTTTCGGTCCTGGGCCTCGCCTTGGATGGCATAGGCGAGGTCCCTGTCCTTAAAGTAGTCCGCCAAGGCACGGCGGAGATAGACGAGCACTCTGTAGTATTCTAGAGCCCGTCCAACCTCTGCTCAGGGGAAGATATTGGTGGTATCGAGAGATACCGCCAACAACATCCCCTGTCATCCATGGCCTTCCGGGCGAGCTCGTGGACGCAGTGGATTGCGTTCAACGTCCCGCCCAGAATCCATACTGCTGGTCTTGGAGGTTCCTCCAGGGACTAATGCTGGATGAAGTAGTCGGCGATAATCTGCTCGAATAACTTTGCCACCTCATCCAGCAGGCAAATCAGCCTGCAGGCCGAAGGGCTGCCGGGTGCCTTGCCCTCCTACAGGAGAAAGGCCATTCTCGCTCCCATGCTGGCGGATATACCTGTTCCCTGAGGCACCTTGTAAAGAAGTACTGCAGAGACGCAGACTGGCTCTCATCGGCTAATGCCGAAGCCCAAGCTCAGCCAGGAATATCATTCGAATCCAAGGCCTTGTCTTTGACCTCGAGCCTCTTTCTGAACTTGGTGAACTCTTAATCCCCGTCCCCGAGATCAGGAACGGGAATACGGGGGATGCACTTCCCACTATTGGGAACAGAATGTCCAGCACCCCTCCCCCCCAAGACTAGGGGATCTAGGACTTCTGTCACCGGGGGTGCCCAGCTGAATCTTGTCCACTATACGCTTGTAAGAGTGCCCCTACTGATCTTCATGTAGAGAATCCAACAGCTGCTGCCAGACTCTGGCGTTGGCTTCGCCGATAGCAACTTTGAGGATACCCCTAGCTAGGAGGTAGCCCTCGCGTGTCCTTGCGATATCCTCGTGCTTTATTCTGTGCCCAGCCCGTATGTACTCATGTTTGGCGCGCACGGATGCCCACCGAAGCTCGGCGATGTCCTCCGTCTACTAGCCCGGCGCGCACGGGGTTGGGATCTCGACGTCGCGGGGGTCGACATCACAGGCAGATGCCATGGTGCCGACCAGATGTTCAATCCCCTCCTGGAGGATGGTTTGCTAATCGCCAGCGGGCATGGTGAAATACCAGGTGACTACGAGGACGGCCGTCTTGAGCTTCTCCGCGTCCAGTTTCTCAATGGTCCATCTCCTGGGGGGATCATTCCCCTCCGGGTAACGATCTAGCACCTACGAATAGGTGGGGAGACGGAGTGACCATCGGATGTAATTGTGGTCTGATAAAGACTCCATCTCCCAGTACATAATTAAGTCAGGCAGCAGCGGGGAAGGTCTAGGTTATCTCAGTGACCGACTCCCCACGTGGCCGTACGCAGGTACTGGTCGACCCACTGTTAATCAGGAGGAGACCGAGCGCCGCTCCACCAGGATCTTGCCGTGGGGATCTGTTTGTCGGAGAT
This sequence comes from Harpegnathos saltator, assembly GCF_003227715.2. NCBI lineage: Eukaryota > Metazoa > Arthropoda > Insecta > Hymenoptera > Formicidae > Harpegnathos > Harpegnathos saltator. The sequence continues at coordinate 82,653 of NW_020230643.1, forward strand.
TGCAGTCTCAATCTGAGGCATAGGTGTTGAAGTTTCTGGCAACTATGACGGGTCGGGGGTGGTATGTCAATACCACCTCCAACCTCGTCAAGGATCTCTATAATGCCGGCAAGGCCCTACAACTCTCAGGTACGGGGGGAGGAAAGTACATCCCCGCAACTGAGATGGGCCCCCAGTCCATAAATACATACCTCTCCCCTCTTGCCCTGTTAATGCGGAGGGAGGAGGGAGATTGTAATATGTCTAGCTACCACCGGCCGAACCGTCCGGGCTACTAAACCAGTTGGAATTCTTTGGCATCCGACACGGCTCGGCGATCAATCCCAGCCCGACGTCTAGCTCAGCAAGCCTTTAGACAAAGCACAGGTCCTGTGCTCGGTTGCCGTGACCGAGGTTGGCCTGTAGGACTCAGAGGGGTGTGAAGACTAAAGCCTCCCTCGCCTTCTCCGGGAGGTCAACCTCCATTTCCTCGAGGAGGAAACGTCTGATAGCACGGATGTTGTGTAACTGCCCTCTCCCGAGGAGATTATTGCCTTCTAGTGGCTTCTTCATCATTGGTCATCAAAAGGACGGATTAAGTAACCTTTGAAAAGACCTTTAATCCTATATTGGGTCCTGTCTCAGGGTTGCCGGCCGAAGCCGGTTTCCCTTTAATAGAGCCTTGAGGTTTCGTCTGAAGAGGGACACGCTCGGAGGGGCTTCTCCTCTTTTCACGTTCTTCTTCTTTCCTTTCCCCTTCTCTTTTCAGGTGAGCTTACAAGCTGAACCCCCCAGTTTGTGTCCCGACAGTCTGCCCGCCTCGGCACAGATGCCTCGGCCAGCATCTAATCGTGGCCTCTCCAAATTTTTTGGCACGGTGGCTGGGGTTATCGTAGCGGTTATAAGTATCGCTGCGGCCGACAGCGCTCTTGCACTGCCCGCGCACGTATCCCCGCTCGAGACAGCAGAAGCAAAATGTTGCGCGCGCAGGCAGCGCCGCCATTTCGGCACGGCCACGTCCAGTTTACCTGGTTCCGCTGCGGCGATTTTTGACGCCGTCGCGAACCCTTGCTGGGATACCGCGTGATCCCTTGCTGGAAGAGCTTCAGTTCGCCTACCGAAATATCTATGGGCGAGCAATCTAAAATAGGGAGGCCACAAGTTCCTCTGACTCAGTAGTTTCATCAAGACCGGAGAGTCTCAAAGATGTCCACCTCTTCGGCCTCTGAATTTTATATTCCGGTTCTTTCTGGGCTGCGAGTTCCTTCAACCGCTGTCCGCTAACCTGCTCCACCTCCCGCGTTAGGACCAGGCACCTCAATGAGGGTCGCTTCAGTTAACGCCTCGCGGACTCTCATTTACTGATCCCCCCTCCGAACCCCAGGTCCGCTGAGGCGATCCGGCGCCTGGTCTCCCTCATGAAAGTTTCATACTCCCCCGAGGAGCAGGTGACAGTGATAGCCGCAATTCTTGGAGGCTTCAGCTCCTTATTCGCTGCCCTCTTGTGGTGGGGCAGCGAATGCAGTACTTCTGTTTTTCCTGGAGGTGGAAGGGAGTCCTGAGTCCTTGAACTTTTCGGTCCTCTTCTTCCTCGCCCTCACTCTGACCACAGTGTCCCACTCTTCTTATCGTGGTCCGTTCGTAGGGGCAGGGAGAGAATGGCAATTGGTCGACATCATCCCTCCCCTTCTCATAGACCTTGAAAAGGAAGATCTAGCAGAAGAGGGCCCTGCCGCCATCTCTTGCAGAGGCAGACTTCTCCTCTTTCCCCCCTTCTTGTTCCTCTTCTTCGCCTTTTTCTTCTCTTCTCTTCCTTCATCACGGTCTGCCTCTGCACCGGTCCAGCTTTTGCCTTCCCGGACAGGGTAATTATTAGGAAATGTAGAGTGTGGAGAAGGAATAGCCAGAGTGGAGATGGTCGCTGCTCTTCGTGGAGGGGGATGGAAGTCGTGAGTCCTTGGACTTTTCATTTTCTTCCCTCTGACTAGACGATCTCTTACATTGAGGAGTCGAAGTATCTCCTGGGTAAGCCGCGTGTGTTCGGCTTCCTCGCTGCCGCCAATGCCGGGCAGGCCCAGTTAATTTACGATACCCTTTACTGCCGGGCTCCACGCCAGAGGAGGCGCGTCCTCCGGCATGTTATCATCAAAGAAAGGGAACCCCTAGCTATCCGTAGATGTCCCCCCTCTTCCTTTTCGGGCGAAGGAGAGGGAGAGCCTATAATGACTCTCACCCTCCTCCTTCTAGAAGCTCCCTTCATCGCGGGCGATGGATCCCGTGCAAGCCCGGCTACTTCGGCATATGACCTGTCATTGAGCGAGAGAGTTTCTCTTCTGTCACATCGCGTCTTCCAGGTACACTACATTCGCGCGGGGTGCGCGCAATTCTTCCCTCAGCCCTTTCATCTTAGACTGAACAGAAAATGTTGCGCTCATTCATACACTCGCACCACGCACACGGAAAAGTGAGAACACTCATGTTAGAATAAGAAGCTGTACTATTAACAGCGCAGCTCGCTCAAGCTTCTTACAGGGATAATTCATTATTTGGCAATTCTCGCGTCTGTCCTCGATGACAGCTTGCCGGAGATTCTCTGTCAGCTGTTGCTGTTCCCTTCTTATCGATTTACCATCGTCCAGACAATCTTCCTGCAGTTGTCAAAATCAGCATCAGATGTCTAAGACTCGCGGACAACGGACGCTGCCACAAACTTCGTGGCTCGGACACAACACTGCTCATCCTCTTCGAAAAATTGTCATCTCGCCAATTCTCTTAGGCAAGGTCATCCTCTTCCTTGACTCCAGAAGTCTTCATTGCTCCTGCCCTACTCTGAGCTGCTGCTACAAGTTACCGGACTCCATGAATTCCTGATCTCAATCAAGGGATCTGAGGATCCTGACTCTTCGCCTTCAAAGCATCATCTCTAACCCCGTCTTCAAGGAGATGATCAATCTCCAGGATCTTTCTCAAACGATCCACTTGTTGTTCCGCTTCTTCGTTCATTTCCTCCTTGGCTCCTCTTCGGATAGGGGGGGGACTCCCAACGTTCTTTTGAAGAATACCCCAAATGCCTCGGCATTGGGGAGGCTCTCAGTCACCTCCCCCCCGTCAGACCTAGTCAGAGTCGCCTCTGATCGCTCCGATTTAATAGCCCGATAATGGTCCTCTTCAGCGTTTTGGAGCGTCTGGTTATCAATTGGACCACTTTAAGCCTCCCCGTCCCCTGCAGCCAGCTTCACTGTCTTAGCCTCACGCAGAATCCCCGCCGAATACTCGTCTTTTAACACCTCCTTAACAGGTATGGACTCCTTATTCATTAGGTAAAGTCCTCTACTGAGGAAAAAATATATCTCCTTCTCGAGACGAAGGAGTTCCTCTTCCTTCTTTGCCAGAGGCCCACTTCCTTATATGTGGTAGGAGGTCCCCCTCGGCCGCTTCACTCGGCTCGAGTCAGACATCATTATCATACGATACGTCCGATGCTGCCCCTTTTTTATTAACGGGGGGGGGGGGATTCTCATGGAGAATAACTCCCGTTGGGGGGAGCGGGGTTATGCAGGACTTTTACCGACTAAAATCCTCCCGGGATGCCTACCAGGTGGGCCGGAGTGGGAGAGTCGGAGGAACTACGCAGTGCATTCCCTCCCCGATACCCCGGCCTTGGACCTCCATCGGAGCCCAAGTGCCGCGCCCTTCTTTCGAAGGGATGCGGCGCCCCGACCGGGCAGACTTGCTCGGGTTAGTCATCCTGGTCTACTAGCAGGAGAGAGGGGACACCCACTCTCCTTCCTAGCCTTCCTTGATATCGAGGGGGCCGGGAAGTGAGGCCCGTCCCCGACCGGGACACCCACTCCGCTTTTCCTTCTTCACTGTCGCGCGGGGGGCTTACGTCTGTAGCCCTCCCCCCCCCTCCGCGGATGACAGTAAACCCGAGGTGGTCGAGGGAGTCCTCGAGAGATCGGGGGCGATCCTCGATCGGCGCCATTTCGGACTCGTGGTGAGGGGAGCGTCGCCCATCCCGTCGCCTAATTCGACGGATACCGGGCCGACGCTCCCATTCGACGGTCTCCTTGCAGGACATTACATCCTCCGCAAAGGAGACCGCCGACCACACCTGCTCGCTCCAGCATGAGCGGGAGTCCTCGGCGCACTCCACTGCCCGGACAAGGACACAGCGCTGTTGGTCCCATGCATTGCACGAGACCAGCGTATGGTGCACCGTGTCCTTCAGCACCGGACAGTGGTGGCATTGGGTGATGGGCTACTCAGAAGTAGCCATCCAGAGATCCGATGCAGGAACCGGCTGAAACATCTGTGGCCGGTCAGAATCTGCACCAGACGATAAGTGAGCCCGTCATCTCGGCGAAGCAGTGGCGGACGGCTTCGGCCATTCGGAGCCCGATTCGAGCCATCCGATCCCCCGCGGGGATCGGACAGAATGCCCTTCCTCCGCTCCATTACCCGGGCTCTGGCCTATGATCTCAGGGCCGCCAGGTTCCTGGCCGACACCACTTCCTCAGTCCTGTGGAGCTCCTTCACTCGCTAATAAACGAGATATCGTTCGTGAGCGATAACCTCCACGGGGCCAGCTAGAGTCATCGCCATCATGTACGAGGTGGCCTTGAAAACTCGGATCGCCCTCACAACAACCGACCGCATCGCCTGACGCATCAGGCGAATATTGCGGCCAGTGGCCAGAAGTCTGGGCGCCTAAATAGGCGCCTCATAGATGGCGACCGACAGGACCACCCCGACGTACAGACGGCAATCCTACCAGCCTGGGCCCTACTAAGTCTGCATGAGGCCGGTCAAAGCCAGCCTGACCTTCCGGGAGGCCAACTACCTGAAGTGCGGCCCGAAATCCAATCTGTCATCCAACATCAGGCCCACATATTTGATACTGAGCCCGATGTGAACGCGGACTTGGTCCACCGTCACCCAGGACTCAGGCGGCGCCCCGTGACTTCCATCGTGATAGTAGACCGCTTGGGTCTTATGGGGCGCCACCTTGAGTCCTAGTTTCCTAATAGAGCCTACCACCGATGCTAGCGCTGCCTCTGCTCGGAGGTGGGCCTCCTCCCAGTTTCCTTCTTCCGCTACTACTAGCGTGTCATCTGCGTAGCAGATATTATGGAAGCCGGGGGAGATGGCAGTGTGGAGCACCTGATCGTACACGATGTCCCACAGCAGGGGGCTGAGCACCGACCCCGCGGGACACCGCAGTATATTGCTCGCCGACCTTGGACCCTGCTTCTCATAAAATAAGCGAAGTCCCTGTCCCCGAAGTAATTGACCACTATTCGCCGGAAGTAGGTGGGCGCCCCGTGGTATTCGAGGGCCCGCCCGACTTCCGGCCAGGGCAGGGTGTTGAAGGCGTTCATTATGTTCAGGGACACTGCCAACAACACTCCGTCCCCGGCCTCTACGACTTGACGGGTAAGGTCCCGGACTTGCTGGATCGCATCCAGCGTTGATCGTCTGGGCCTTTTTTTTGGTCACGCAGGAGAAATCCTCATGGATACCCCTGCCCCCTTGTGGAAGGCGGGAGTTATGTCGGACTTATACCAACTAAAACCCCTGCGGGGTACCTACCGCTCGGACCGTGGTGGGGGGAGTCAGGGGAACTACGCCTGCATTCCCTCCCCGACACCCCGACTTCAGGACTCTCATAGAGTCCCACGTTTAAGTACTGTGTGCCTCCCAGACTGGGAGTCAAGGGCGCGGTGCCCCGGTCGGTTGTCTGGCCGGGTTGGCCTTCCGGTGTTAATTAGGAGAGAGAGAACACCTGCCCTCTCTCCTCGCCCCCGCCTTCCACTTCCCTACTGGGTGGATAGGGGGGGCAGGGGTGCGAGGTCCGGCCACAACCGGTCCTCACTCCCCTTCTCCCTGCCATCACTGACGCCCGGGGTGGGCGAGAGGGTTTACCCCTCTCGTACCCACGCCCATCGGTACGTCGAAGGCGGGCCCGAGACGGCCGAAGAGGAGGCCTCTAACTAGTCGGTGGCCTCTCCTCCTCGGCCGGCGTCACCTCGGGCCCGCTTCCCACCTCTGGAGGCGCCGCCCCTTCCGTCGCTCTCTGCGACGGACTCCTGGGCGGCGCTCCCATTCGACGGCTTCCTTGCGGGACATGACGTCCCGACAAAAGGAAGCCGCCGCTCCTCAAACATCCTCGCTCCCGCATATTGCTTTGAGCAAGTGTGGGAGCGAGAGAGCCCTCTCTTGACACCCCACTGCCCGAGCGAGGACACGGCGTTACGGAGCCCAAGCCTGGCACACGGTCAGGGTGTGCTCCGCCGTATCCTGCAGCTCCGGGCAGTGGTGACAGCCCGTGGTGGGCGCCTTTCCAATCTGGTGCAGGTACCGACCGAAGTCCCCGTTCCTGAGATTCAGAACGGGGACTGGGACGAGGACCTTGGGATCTCGCCAGGAAGAGGCTCGGGGCCAAGGGAAAAGCCTCCGGCCCCGACGGAATTCCTGGCCGCGCCTGGGCTCTCGCCCTCGGCGATGGAAACCTATCCGCAGCCACGCGGGAGGCAATGGGAGGGTGCCTCAGGAAGGGAGTCTTCCCCCAAGAGTGGAGGAGGGCCAAGTTCGTCCTCCTCCCGAAGGAGAGTAAGGTACCTGGTAGGCCGCCGGCCTACAGGCCGATATGCCTGCTGGACGAGGCGGGCAAGATGCTGGAACGCATAATCGCGGACAGCCTCGTCCAGCATCTGTCCCTGGAGGGGCCAGACCTCCGCGACAATCAGTACGGGTTCAGGCCCGGACGATCGACGCTCGACGTGCTCCAGCACGTCCGGGACCTGGCCCGTGTCGTCGTGAAGGTGGAGGGCGGGGTGTTACTAGCGGTATCGCTAGATATCACGAATGCGTTTAACACCCTGCCCTGGCCAGAGATAGGACGGGCCTTGGAATACCACTGTATTCCCGCCTATCTCCGGCACATCCTGATGGCATACTTCAGGGACGGAGACTTCGCCTACTCGGGGAGAGGCGGGGTCCAAGGCCGGCGGCAAATGGAACGCGGTGTTCCGCAGAGGTTTGTGCTGAGCCCCCTGCTGTGGAACATCGCGTTCGACCGGGTGCTGCGAACTCCCCTCCCCCCCCGGCTGCCACGTGGTTTGCTACGCAGACGACACGTTGGTGTTGGCCGAGGGGGAGGATTGGGGGGAGGCTCGCCTCAAAGTAGAGGCAGCTCTACACTCGGTGGTGGGAATCATCAGAGACCTCGGGCTCAAAGTGGCCCCCCAGAAGACCCAGGCCATGCTCTTTCATGGACGGAGCCAAAGGAGGCCACGACGAGCCCGAGTCTGGTGGACGGTGTCCGCGTTCGCGTCAAGTCTACGATGAAATATCTGGGCTTGACGTTGGACAGCCGGTGGGACTTCGGGCCCCACTTCTGGCGTCTAGCCCCCCCGGGTCCGCAAGGTAGGCACGGCCTTGGCTGGCCTGATGCAGACCCAGGGGGACCTGGATGGCGGGCACGCAGCCTATACGTGGGCGTCGTGCTCTCGCCCTGTACGGGGCGCCTATATGGGCGCCCCGACTCCTAGCTACCCGCTGCAATAGGGACCTGCGGCATCAGGCCACGCGGCCGGTACTAGTGAAGGCGATCCGAGGGTACGCGACCGTCTCACACATGGCGGCGGCCACCTTGGCCGGCTCTCCCCCAGTGGAGCTCCTCGTCGAAGAGAGGCATCTCCTCTACTGGCGCATAAGGGAACTCCGCGAAAGGGAGGAGGCCAGGGACCTGAGGGCCCTGAACCCAGGCTGGTGACCGGATCCTCGACAAGTGGTCGGCCGAACTGGCCGATCCGCGAGGATTCGGTCGCCAGACGGCCAAGGCTGTCCGCCCCTGCCTACCGGAAATGGTGGGCAGGAGGGGGCGCGGACTTTCCTTCCATCTGGTGCAGGTACTAACGGGGCATAGATGCTTCGGAAGGTACCTGCACTGGATAGGAAAGGACCTACCACCGAGTGCCACCACTGCCCGGAGGACTCGGCGCGGCACATCCTCGCAGTATGCGAGGCGTGGAGCCAAGAACGCCGAGTCCTGGCCCGGGTGATGGGGTGCAGAGTGGAGGATCTCTCGCTCCCGCTCATGGTCCGTGCCGAGGAGGCATGGGGGGCCTCCTTCTGCAGGGACGTTATGTCCCAGAAGGAGGCCGCCGAGTGGGAGCGCCGGCCTAACCCCGACCGCAGGGTGCGGCGGGGTCGAAGGCGGCGCTCCCAGGGAGGTGGTAGCGGCCTCGAGGTGGCGCCGGCCGATAAGGGGCGGCAACCGGTTATCCGGAGACCCTCCCTCGGCCACCTCGGGGCCGACTTCGGACGCGCGGGGGAGGGATGCCAGGAGGGGGTGAAATGCTCCTGCCCGCGCTCCCTCGCGCGTCGATAGAGGATGGAAGGGGTGGAGCGAGGCCCTCTGGGAAAGGGCCACGCTCCCCTGTCCCGCTGGAGTAGGATAATTCGAACGGGAGGGGGCGGGGAGGGAGGCTAGGCATGTTCCTTCTCTCCCACAATCGTAACCGTAAGGCTAACCCGATCGGCCTAGTCGATTGGGGCGCCGCGCCTTAATTTTGTCCTCACGGAGAAGGGGGCGCAGCACGTGTGCATGGGGCTCAACGAATGAGCCCTGGGGCCGGGATGTCGAGGAGGGAATGCTGGCGCAGTTCCCCTGATTCCCCCCAACTCGGTCCGACTGGTAGACATCCCGCAGAGGTTTTAGTGAATAAGAGTCTCACATAACTCTCTGCCCCTCCCAGGGGGCGGAGGGTACTCATGATGGGTTTCCTCTGCGTTAACAAAAAAAGGGCACCGACCGAAGCACCCGTGCCCAGTCAGCACCTGCACCATATGGAAGGTGAGCCCGCGTCTCCGCCTGTCTGCCATTTCTAGCAGATAGGGGCGGACGGTCTCGGCCGTTCGGATCCCGAATCCTTAGAGGTCAGCCAATATGGCTGACCACCGTTCCAGGACTCGGGATCTGGCCTGGGATTCTAAGGCCCTCAGGTCTCTGGCAGATGGACCTTCCCTCTCCTCGCGGAGCTCCTACACCCTCCAATAGAGGGTGTGCCTTGATTCGGGAAGGAGGTCCACAGGGGGGAGCCAGCCAGGGCCGTCGCCGCCCTACACGAGATGGTGCGGTACCCCCGAATCGCCCTCACGACCACCGACCGCATCACCTGTTGCAGGCGACTCTTGTTGCGACCGTAAGTCGGGACGCCCATATGGGTGTCCCGTAGAGGGCGATTGAGAGCACCACATCGATATAGAGGCGGCGAGCGTGCTATCCAGGGCCCCCTGGGTCTTCATCAAGCTGGCCAATGACAGGCCTGCTTTACAGACCCGTGGGGCCAAGCTCCTGAAATGGGCCTCGAAAGTCTAGCGGCCATCCAACGTCAGGCCCAGATACTTGATCGTGGGCCCGAAGCGGACGCAGACTCCATCCACCAGTACCCGGGACTACGATGGCACCCCTCGACGGGGACCATGAAATACATGGCCTCCGTCTTCTGGGGCGCCACTTTCAGTCCCAAGCCTTTGATGGTGTCCACGGACTCCAGCCCCGCCTCCGCTCGGTGGCGAGCTTCCCCCAATCTCTTCCCTCGGCTACCACTAACGTATCATCTGCATAGCAGATAACGTGGCAGTCAGGGGGGAGGGGAGAGCGAAGCACTCGGTCGAACATGATGTTCCACAGCAGGGGCCCGAGAACCGACCCCTGTGGAACACCACGCTCCATGGCGCGCCGACCTGGAACCCCGCCTCTCTCCGAGTAGACGAGGTCTCTACCCCCGAAGTAGGCCAATAGGATGCGCCGGAGATAGACGGGCACTCCATAATACTCGAGCGCCCGTTCAATCTCCGGCCAGGGCAGGGTGTTGAATGCGTTAGTGATGTCCACCGACACCGCCATCAACACCCCGCTCTCCTCCTCCACGACCCTACAGGTCAGGACTCGGACGTGCTGGATGGCACCCAGCGTGGATCGTCCGGGCCTGAACCCGTATTGATGGTCGTGGAGGTTCGGCCCCTCCGAGGACAGATGCTGGATGAGGCAGTCGGCAATGACGCGCTCGATCATCTTGCCCGTCTCATCCGGCAGGCATATCGGCCTAAATGTCGGCGCACCACTAAGCACTTTGTCCTCCTTCGGGAGGAGGACCAACCTGGCCCTCCTCCACCCTGGGGGGAATGCCCCCTTCCTGAGGCACCTGTTCATGAGAACCCGCATGGCCTCGGACAGGCTTCCCTCGCCGAGGGCGAGAGCCCAGGCACAGTCAGGAATGCCACCGGGGCCAGGGGCTTTTCCCTTGGCCCCGAGTCTTTTCCTGACCCCGGCGAGCTCCTCTGGATCGACCTCCAGGCTCTCGTCCCATTCCCCATCCCGTAACTCGGGAACGGGGATCTGGGAGGCCCTTCCACCCACGGAAAGAGGGTGTCCAGGAGCCCCTCGAGAGCCTGGTGGTCTAGAGTCTCCGTAGGCAGGAGCGCCCACGGACGGAGTTTACCCATCGTCCGCTTGTAGAGGCGCCCCCACGGATCCTCATCCAGGGAGCTCACCAGTTGCTCCCAGGCTCTTCGCTTTGCCTCAGCGATGGTGGCTTTGAGGGCTTTCCTCGCAACGAGGTATGCCTCTCACGCCCTCGCGGCATCCCTGCCTCGTCGCCGGATCCGGGCATACACCCTTCTGGCTTGGACGGAAGCCTCAGGAAATTCTGCGATGGCCTCCGTCCACCAGTAAGCGGCCCGACGCCGGCGGGGGTGCGACCGGGGCATCGCGACGTCCCACGCCGACGCCACGATGCCCACTAATTCCCTAGCCCCATCCTGGGGGCTAAGGTCCCACTCACCTGACCCTTCATCCAGGTGTCATGTGGCCACGAGGACAGCCGCCCGAAACCTGTCCGCATCTAGTCGACCAAGAGACCATCTCTTGGGGAGAGGGAAATCCTTCTCCCCTGGGCGGCGGTCCAGCACCCGCGTGGGGGGTGGGGAGACTGAGGGCCCATTCTATATATCGATGATCCGACAGTGTTTTGCCCTCCGCCTCCACCACCCACTCCTGGAACATCCGGGTAGCCGAGGGGGAAGCCCAGATCAAATCTATGACCGACTCCCCCCTCGATCGCACGCAGGTGCTGGTTGACCCCCTGTTCATCAACAGGAGGTCTAATCCCGCCGCCCAGTCGACCACGGCCCTGCCCCTTCGAGGCATTCCCCTGCCAGGGACCGCAACTCCACCCCTCAGAGTGGACGTTGAAGTCCCAGGTAATTATTACAGGTCGGGAGTGGCACTGCCGTACCACACCGCCGACCTCGTCGAGGATCCCCTTTATGTGGGCAAGGTCACCGAGGCCGATCCTATTTTTGCGGTGGGGTAGATACCCCCACCACTGTGATGGGCTCCCAGTCGACTGCCACATACGAGGTCCCCTTCCTTCTGAGTGTGCAGGGGGGGACCTCGTTGCAGGTTCTGCCACCATGGCCTCCGAGCCATCTGGGCTGCCGAACTAGCATGGATTGCTGGGCGGCACTCAGTGCGGCTCGGTGGTCACCCCTAGCCCGGCACCCAGTTCCTTGATACTCTGTATCCAGAGGTCTTGAGCCTGGGTGCAGCGGCCGAGGTTAACCTGTAGCGCCCGGAGTAGCGTGAAGGCTAGGCCTTTATGCCTCCTCCGGGCGTTCTATTTCTTCCTTCTCGGAGTTGGAGGATGGAGTGAATTCCTCAATCTCAGACTGATCCACCCCGTCAAGGGATCAGAGTCTGCCTGAATGAGTCGCTCAATATCTATCGGTTCCTCCCCCGAGGAGGTTTCGGCTGTGGTGGCCTCATTTCTAGGTGTCTCCGCGGAGCTACAGGGGTCCCTACCTCAGCGGCTCCCACCTCTCGGGAGTAGGAGGGGGAGTCGGCCATTGAGTGAGTCGGGGGTGGCGCGCCCACCGGCTCTCCTTCCTTTGTCCTTCCCCCCTTTCTTCTCCTCTTCTTCCCAGGAGGAGGCCTGCAGGCAGGCCCTCCGATCTTATGGTCGGACGGCCTGCCCGCCTCCGCGCACACCGGGCAGCGCGCAATCGCCACCTCGCAGCATTTGACGCGGTGGCCAGGGTTACCGCAGCGGTAACAGAGACCGCTATGGTCGACGGCGCTTGTGCACCGCTCGCGCACATGCCCCCGCTCCAAACGGAAGCATAACTGCGCGCGAGCGGGCAGCCCCGTCACCCCGGCTCGGGTCCACCCTACCGGGACCCGCTCCGCGGCGGCGACCTTAGCGGCCGCCGCCAGCGGACACCGCACCACCACGGCCGCAGTCCTCCGCTGGGAGAGACTCGGCTCGCCTACGGAAACCTCCGCGGGCGAGCATCTCCCAGCGAGGGACACAGCAGCCGTCACCTCGTCGGCCCCGGTCGTCGCGTCCAGGCCGGTGAGTCGCAACGCTGCAACCTTCACCGGCCTTTGGAGAGTCTCCGCAAGCCGGTCAGCGGGCGCCCCCGCGTTGAGGCCAAGCACCTCAATGATTATACCCCCATTCAGGGCTCGGCAGACTCTCAGGGAACCGTCAATTCCCATTTCCGCCGGCCTGATCCGGCGCCTGGCCTCTACTATGAACTCATGATATTTTTCGCGGGGGCACAAGATGGTGACGGCCGCTGACTTCGGCGGCTTTGGCGCCCTCTGCCGCATCACCTGCGCCCCCCTCCTGGGTCCTGCTACCTGCGGAGGAGGAGGAACACCATTCTTCCTCTCCTCTTGCTGCACCCTCCGTTTCTCCTTTCTTCCAACTACCTTGTACCATGATTGGTCCATCTCCGGCTGTGGTTTAGCCGAGAGCGACCACCGCAATGCCGTCGGTAGGGGACCCATCAACCTCCTTAGCTCCTTCGCCAGAATCCCCCTTGTCGCTCCCTCCACTGCTCCTTTCCCAAGGCCTTTTCCCGCTTCCTGTCGGTCCAGCCTCGGTCCAGCTCCCCATTGCTGCTCCTCTCTCTTTCTCTGCCTCCTCTTCTGCGCCCTCTTCCTCTTTCTCTTCCCTTCTCCAGCAGCCCCTTTCTGCTACACTGGAGGGGCAAGACCCGGCTGTTTGACAGTCCTTCGCTTCTCCATTGGGGCCTCTTTCCTAGGAGCCGGTATTGGGCTCCCCCCACTTCGTGTCATCGAGTGCCTTCCTTACCCCTTTTAGTGGTGGTCTACTTACCGGGGGGAGGGGGTCGTCCGGCAGACAATGACCTCTGTCATCGTACGACAAGGTCCCGCCGGGACACTTCTCTCTTCCTTTCCTCCAAGGAGCTGGATGAGGGTGTTCTCCTCCTCTTCTTCTTCTTCCTCCTCATCCTTTCCTCCTCCCGTCTGTGTCCGGTAGCAACGGCGTCCTCCGCAGACGTGCTGTCCCCTGTTGCCTCCATGTAGGTCCTTGCCCTTTTGGGAGGTGGGGGAGGTGGAGGAGAGGAGGAGACAAGGGCGGGAACAGCTGGGGCCTCTCTGGCCTTCAACTCCTTTAGGAGTCGCTCGTTCTCCGCCCTCAGTTTCCTCATCTCCTCCCGTAGTTCCCCCATCTCCCTCTTGGTCTCCGAGACTTCCTCTCCCCTGTCATCCTGCAAAGCCGTCCTCGCAATCAGGGTGCTCAATACGGCCTCGGAGGTGCCCACGGCGCGGTTCAAAAGTGCCACGAAGGTCCCTTTGAGCGTCCGGGACTTTCGCGTCACCAATCGAACCGCGCCTAATGCACGGCCCACCTCCGATGCCAGTTCTGGTGCCCTGGCCTCCCTCAGCAAGATCTTGGAGGCGGGTTCCCTATAAACCTCCTCTGCAGGGCGCCTGTCCTCCGTAGAACAAAGCGCTCCCTTGCAGAGGAGGTCCCAGGCCTCCCTCTCCAATCTCTCGCTCTCCTCCTCCTTTTTCCTTTCCCTATCCTTTTCCAACCTTTCTCTTATCCCTACCCCCTTCCTCGTAGTTGCAGGTCTTTCCTGTTTCTTTCTCGGGGGTATTAGGATGGGCACCTCCTTCACCGAGGAGTCACTACTGTTAGTGGCCTCCCTGACCCTCTTCCTCCCCGCCGCTGCTGTCGACGGTTCTCCCTCCTTTACCGCTGTTGTTGCTGGCTGCCTGGGTGTCGTGACCTGGGCAGCCCCACGGAAGCCTGGAACCGGGATCCTCGACCTCTGCGACAGAATAATGTCGGACCGGAGGTCTGGTGATCCGCTCCGACTTCTCCACTACCGCTCTTGGACCTCCCTTCTCCTTCCCTTGGCCTATCCCTTGTGTCCCCTTGGCCCTAACTGGGTGAGCCTCCCTCTTTACCAATTTGGTATTGAGGGAGCCGGATCTGTTGGCCTCTGGTACCGGTATTTTGCTGCCGGACCCCAGAGACTTCACCGTCTCACGTTGGGTAGCCGTCCTTGTCTCCCTAGCCGACGGGCTCACCTCGCCATCCCCACGATCAGGAAGGCGAAACTGGCTACACGCCAGTGAGGACGGTGGTAGTTCCCTCAAAGATGGTCCCCCAGAAGCTAGTCCTCTGGGGTCTATTGTCCTACCCTCCCTAGGGGGTGGGGAGGAGGCGCCCGCCTGTCGATTCTCTCCCACCTTCCTAGCAACTCTTACCTCTATCTCTGAAGAAAAATCACTCATCGAAGTGAGTGGTAAGTCCTCGGACAGGTTGCTACACCCGTCCATTCGGGACTTTGAACACACAGGCACGGAGTTAGTTTTTAGTCTATTTCGAGAATCCATTTTGATCCCACGAATTCGGCGGGAAGTGAGCGTCGATCCCGGGCAGAGCCCCTGCATTGCCCGGGACAAGGCTAGCATGTCCTCGGTGGTTCGCCAGTTTCCCCAGGTGAGGATCCACTCGCGACAGGTCTCGCACCTGCCATTCATCTCCTAGGCGTGGCATTCCTCAACCGTGGGATTACGTGGTGTTTTATAGAAGACCCTCCTCGCGGTCCGGCCAATTAAGGCAAGACTTCCGGCCCCAGAGACATGACCTAGGGTTACGGTATAGTAGGCTAGGGTACGCCGGGTGTTGCCTGGATTCCCCGTATCAGGATGCCGAAATACCCCGACCCCTGATGTCCATCCCCTTCTCACCCCTGTCCCATTCCAAACCCCCCCCATCCCTGAACCCGAGGTGCACTTAGCAAGCGATCTTCCCCATCTGGCCCTCCCTCCGGTTGGACCGGAGGTACTACCCAGATGGATCGACGGATCGCTTGAGCCTCCCCACCACGACAAGGTGGCACCACATCGGGGAGGCGATCGTCTGGGCCTGAACTCATACTGTTCATCGTGGAGGTTTGGCCCTTTCAAGGACTCGACGAGGCGGTCGTCGATAATTCGTTCCAACATCTTCCTCACCTTGTTCAGCAGGCAAACCTGCCTGTAGGCCCCTTGACCTCCTTTGGGAAGAGGACCAACTTGATCTTCTTCCATTCTGGGAGGAAGACCTCCTCCTTCAAACACCAGATAAAGACACGCCGCAACGACACGGATGGTTCCCTTCACCGAGGGTCAGAGCCCAGACTCCGCCAGGGATGCCGTCGGGGCTTTGCCCTTGGCCCCGAGCTTCTTCCTGGCCCTGAAGAACTCCTCGAGAATTACTTCCAGGTCCTCCTCTCAATCTCCATCCTGCAGTTTAGGAGGGGGGATCCGGGGACTGCGTTCCGCGCTCGGTAAGAGCGCACCCAGCACCTCTCGAAGATCCGGGGATAGAGGGCCTCCGTGGGTGGGGACGCCCACGGTCGAATCTTTCCGACCGTTCTTTTGTAGGGGCGCCCCCACGGATCCTCATTCAAGGAGTCCACCAGCGATTGCCAGGTCCTAGACTTGGCCTTGCGGATGGCGGCTTTGAGGGCTCCACTCGCCTGTAAATAGCTCTTCTTCGCCCTCGCGGTTTCCCCGTTATCTTCTCTGCGCCGAGTTCGAGTGTAAACCCGTCTAACGCGGACGGAGGCTTGCCACAGCACGGCTATCTCCTCCGTCCACCAACAGGTCGCTCGGCGCTGACGAGGGTCTGATACTGCCCTTTCCGACCTCGATGTTGTAGCGGCCATCTTATCTTTGGGAGTAGGTACTTCCCTCTTCCTCTTCGTCTCGGTGTCGTTAGGACCCTCCACTATGACCAGTTTAGAGTGTTCCTTTCCAAAAAGAATGTCGCTCCGGCTAACAGGTTTCCCCGTGGGCAGAGCAGACGATTGGCCCTTGGCCTTGGCTTCGATAAGAGATCCTAATATTTCTGTTGTGTTTCGTACCTTGAAGAACACTGCTCATATGAAACTCTATTTATTGGATAACGGTGAATACAATATATTTTAATGGGTTAATGAGAAATTGAATATATACGGTTTTTATATGAATGTGCGATGTATGTTGTCCGAAAGCCATCTCTCATCTCTAACAAAGGGTGAAAAGGGGAGAGAAGCAAGCATGCACGAGTAGATGGCTTGTGACGCTAAGCAAAAGCAGCGCCTCCTATAATGACGTCCTATGTGGTCGTCTGACACTCATACATAACACTTTCTCCCCTGTATATCCTCACCGATATCTTGCTTGAACCAGCCTATGTCAGTGACACTGATGCCCTTGATTTTCCTGGTGGAGCTGGAGTCCCTGAGTGTAAAAGACTCGAAGGCGGTGTAGCTCTGAGCGTCGAAGCAGAGCAGCCCCTTATGCATTTGCTAAAAGACCTGTCCCTTACCCAGGATCATATGTTTTATGATCCGTTGCCTTTCCGACCTCATTGCGGTAGTCGTAGTCACCCCAGAACCAGTGTTGCCAGCAAAACCGTGTTCGATTGTGCCGAAAAGTGTGCCATATTAGTGCGTTTTGTGCCATTCGAGCTAAATTAATATATTTTGAAGATTTTATAAGGACTGAGTAATCTATAAGTAGTTTTTATTGTCTAATCTTATATTTGTATCTTAAATTTGCATCTTAAAAACTAACACTTCTTGTGTATTTTTACAGGTTCGGAAACTTTACTCTGACGGTCGTATTCATAGTTCGGTCTTATATTTAAAATCGTCTTAAGTTCATCTTCAGATGCTGTATAGATCATTTTATTGACTACAGAATATCTGAACGTGAACTCAAGACAGTCTTAAATATAAGATCCGACTATGAATACGGCCCTGAATGTAGAATTGAATTAACTAATCATAATAAAAAGATATTTGTTCTTTTTATTCTTATTGGTTAATCCGATGCTAGTTACTTTATTCGTAATGTGCAAGTTCCGAACGCACTCCAGATAATGTGCCATTTTATTGGTGCCACTTTATTAGTTATACTAAATCTACATACTCTTGCTTGTAGAATGCAATACGTTTGTCATAGAAGCCAAAGATTTAAAACTTTCACTTAAAAATGGAATTGTATCACTTTTTCTTCTTTTGTGCCACAAAAAATATATAATGTACCGCCAAATCACTAAATTGTGCCTGTGTGCCACTGACCTTCAATTGTGCCACATGTAGTACAAATGTGCCATGACTGGCAACGCTGCCCAGAGCCCGTAGTGCATTCCGGGGTTCGCCTATCGTATGCTAGCGACATGGGGAAGAGGCTGAGATCCTGAGGGCTACTCTCATTCTCACGCCGGTCGCTAGGTATCCGATCGCCTTGCTCCGGTAAGTCAAAGATAAGCCAAGTCGTTATTGTAGTCCATTATGTATACTTTTTTAAAGAGGTTGTCTTCCTCTAATTCTTTATCGAGGTTTTCCTTCCTTTAGGACGGTTGCCTTACCAAGTTCACGAGTCCTCCCTACCCGGACATATGTGGAGTATTTCTTTAGAGGCGGCACCCATTCGCCTCATTACGGAGTCCTTCTACGACCAAGGTATTTTACAAAAGCCACCCTTTCTCTAGAGGAGGCCCTGTCCGGCCTCCAGAATCTACTTGCCAATTGGTCCGCCTGCTTATTCCCTGTTTATTCCCTCTGCCTGTTTATTCCCTTCCGGAAAGGGTTATTCAGTCAGGTACCCATTATAACTGGTGGGCGTTCTCCTATCCGCTACCTGGGCGGACGCGCTTAGTCGCGGCCGGCAACGCCTCTGAGATATAGAGGGCAGACCTTCTACACCTAAATTAAGTTAAGCATCTAGCCTAATTACCAAATATCATTTAGTGGCTTTCATTTGGACACGGTACAACTGTATACGTTACAATTAGACGCGTTAAATTGGATACAATTCAATTAAATACGTTGCATTTGAACATGTTGCAATTGGATGCAGTGGTACACACACAAAATTTTATATGGACACGTTGATAATATATACATTTACACGTAAAAAATGCATACTTTTCAGTTGAATACGGATATAGATCCTTATTGAGAATCTTTTTTAGTAATACAGAGGAAAAACTTCACTTCAAAAAAATACTTCAAAAAATAATCCTGACTCCAGCCACTCGCATTTGACTGCCCGGTAAAAAATGGGGAAAAATGAAATTGTTAAGAGCAACTATGTATTCGTCGGTGTGCGAAAGTAACTCACATAAGTGTTTGAAATTCCTCTGCTTATCTCCTAAAGTCCCAATGTTTCAAAAAGATGGTGACTATTCCCGAATTCGCCAAATGCGGAGTCGGAAAATGCCTCGCTCCTCACTCCGACATTATAGTGGCATTCACAAAATGATAGTAAAAGGGACATTCCTTCTACTCGAAGTGCTACTACTACTCCTCTTAGAGGGTCGTCGTCTGACGCAAGCAGGAACTTTCGCACCGACAATCCTTCTCCCCTTTCTATTTGGCAGATTAATTTGGAAGCGACACTCCACTTCCAATGCAAAAGTTGACTACGGCTTTCTGCAGCCTTTCACCGTCTCATCGCGCAAACAACAGCTGCTAACGAGAGATAATTGCCTACGACGACTTTCAGAGCATGGCATACACCCATCTATCTTAAAAATATGTTTGTCCGTATCTCGAGTCATGTTACAATAGTGGCCCTGCGTCATTATTTCATACCCGATCTAATACAAGTATTTTCCGAAGCAAGCATCCAGAGAATACTTGCGTCATATGGAAGGTGAACACACCCTAGTCTCTATCCAGCCACATTTTGAAGCATGGTCGGATAGCACTGATGATTTGCTGGTCAGTCACATATTGGCCAGACCACCTACCATTACCATCTAAGCAGCATAAAATGACATCTTAATTCCTTGACCGGTTTGATGATTAGAGCCAGTCCCTCATCCTGTTAGAAAGCCTACATCAGTAAAATAACCTCCGTCTACATACTCACCAGGAGGTTGAAAAGGAAGATTCCTGCCAAAAATGTCGCCACCACACAGGAAATAGTCTTATATTAGTCAATACTTCTGAGTTAGTTTGATGGTCATTGCACACGTCATTTTGCGCAGTTATCGTATACGACACGGCTAGTAAAGTGCTCGCCTACATTGAAACTTCATACAGAGCTAAGTAATTAACGATCCCGATGTAAATATAGCAAATACTAATCCCAGACTCTCTGAAGTTTGAAAAGAGCCAAAGGAACGTGATCGCCACTTGAAAGACCAGGCGATCGAAGCACTAACAAGTTGCCTGTTCAAGTTGGCTGTCCAAGGTGAGGCCCTGATTTCATCTTGGAACCTACCCCGGTATGAACATCACCAATTAGGATTTAGAAAGCTATTTGCAATCTGAAAGTGTGACTGTATTAGACGATGTAACGCATTTCTATTTCGATGAAAAGAACAGTCCTTTTCTCCTACCTACCTTGGGACAGTATGAAGATATCATCAATGTCACTAATAATCTTATACCAACCATTTACATTCCATGGATGTTTTATTTCCTGTGCCCACAATGAACTTTTTTGACCAACAATATATATTGTTGCGCTAACTTTTATAGTCACGCCACGCACTCAGGAAAATAAGAACACTAACGTAAGAATAAGAAGTTTTATTTTTTACAGCGTAGCTCTCTTGAGCTTCTACAGAAATATCTCTCTAATCGGCAATTCTCGCGTCTGTTTACGATGACAGCTTGCTGGAGACTCCCGTCAGCTGTTATTTCGTTGCCAGGGACACTCTGTTTGCTTATTCCAAACGAGCCGATCTTGGTTCTAGCAGTGTGAGCACCACATTGCTCCGCAAAAGCGTGGCCGCAACACTGTTCCCCGCTCTATAATTGCAATTGTCATCCCGACAATTTAAGGAGAAGACGGGAAGTCATTCCGATGTCCAAAATGCCGCTTCAGGATACCCCAAGACGTCTTCTTGTCCTAGTATTGGCTGCTGCCTCAGGCTCTATGGACATCGTTCTTCTATGTTCCAACAGCCATTTTCTCGAGGATCGAAGGGTTGACGTCATTTCCTTGTCCTCACTTTCCGCTGAATCAAATCTTCGAACAAGGGGGGGGGGTAGCACCCGTAGACCCAACGTTCTCTAAAAGATCCCCACCTCGACATGGGATACACCGCCTAGCTCACGGGAAAACCACGGTCAAAAGCCGCGAGCGAAATGGTCTTCTTAAAAAAAAATCGTTCATCGTTAGGTCTTCTTAAATCACTCCATCTAATCCCTTCCAATCTAATTCGTCCAACAGCGATATCCTTCACTAAAAAACGAAAGAAAAGTGCGTACTTTTTCCAAAAATAAATTTATATTTATGAGTTCGGATGTAAATTTTTCTAAAATCAACTCCGTAATTCTCTATCTCGAAAAGACGCCAATTTATCTGCAAGAATGATTTTTTTCCATGCTTTGGAGATATTTGAATGCAATAAACTACATCACTCAACTTTTAATAATTTTATAAGGACCTTCCCAACTTCTCAGAAGTTTAGGAGCCTTTCCCTTTACACGACGAGGATTGAGTAATCAAACTTTCTATCCGATTGAAAAAACAATATCCCTTGCTTTCTTATCGTATGAAGATTTCACCTTCTCAGATTTAATAAACAAAGAATTATGAGCCGTTTCATGAATCGAATCTAATTTTTTTCTTAATTTAAAAACATAGGATTCCTCTGATAAAAACTGCTCCTCATTAGGAGAAAGTCCCTCGTAAAAGATCAAGAGAAATACGAAAATTTCAAGCAAAGTAAAGTTCTGCCGAAGTAAATCCCATAGTTTCATGTTTTGAAGAACGATAGGCTAAAAGATATATTGGGATCCAATGATCCCAATCCTTCTGATGATCAGAGATAAATTTTGCCAAATAATCCAGAATCGTCTTGTGTTGTCGTTCCACTTGACCGTCTGATTGCGGATGCAAAGCGATTGTTCTTGTTTTCTTCATTCCCAACAATTGAGTAAGTTTCTGGAAAAGCTTTGATTCAAAAGCTTTAGTTGGTCAGTATGAATTTCCAAGGGAACCCCATGATGAGAAACTACTTGACTGACGAAAACTTCAGCCACCGAAGAAGCTCTAATATTCTTTAGTAGGAAAGCCTCCATCCACTTTGAAAAACAATCAACTATGACTAGAAGATACTTATTCCCCGAAGAACTATTAGGAAAAGGACCTAATATATCCATTTGCAATCTATCAAACTCGGCACCAACATTGTAAATTTGCAGAGGAGATTTCCCTTTATCAGAAGGATCTACCCTTTCAACACAAATTTTACAAGTTCTGCACCAATCCTCTACATCTTTCTTACAAATGGCCCAATAAAAACCTTGACGAATTCTATCTAACGTCTTATTCACACCGAAATGTCCTCTTGAAACAAAATCATGAACCCCTCCCATTATATTCTTAATCTCCTTTTGAGAAACAACAATCTGTAATACATGTTTATCGCTTGATGACCATAACTTCCATCTTCTACTGTTCCCGTCGGGTTCCGCCGACAGCGATGGCGCGGTACCGCACAGCGCTGTGCGCGGAGGGCGCAAGTACGCGATCTTTAATCGCTATAAGTGCAGGAGGACACAGAAGCCGACCGAGTAAGATTAAGCTTAAACTGAATTTATTCTTATGTACAACAACAGCCGTACCCGGCGGCGAACATTTTTGGTCGTACGGAAATCTTGAAGCACCTTGTTCTGCTTGTAAGACGCGGACAGAGGTCTTGTGAAGCGTCAGACTGGACGCCCGATCGACGGAAATCTTCGCTTTAGACCGGCGGACGTAAGGTGTTTCGCGACAAGTGGTACTCGCGGACGCGACATTCGCCGACGGCACACGGAAAATGGATATGAATTAATTTAATAATTTGAAATTTCCAAAGGTCGATAAGTTAACAAAAGTTAGAGCACTATTATAGTATTATATTTTTGATAGTAAATGAAGTAAAAAGGTTTAATACTATTTTTTCTTTCAACGAATAGTTAACGAGATATCGTAAGTTAAATGTTGAAAAAGTTACCTCAAAAAGTTTTCCTCAAATATTTAAAAAAATATTAGGCAAATAAAGAAATGTTTCAGACAAAAGTTGTTAAAATTAATTGGTATAAAAAGAAGGTATAATAAAAAATTGGACTTTCTATTTTAAAAAATTAAGTTGACCTTCAACTGACCTTGAAAATGCCCTCCAAATAAAAAACTGATAATGCCATTCTCTTTCCCTTTCGAAATCATGGAAAACGTGTTTTAGTTTTTTTAATATCTTTCATAGTTTTCAAAATTTTTTGTCTGTTACGTTTGAAATTTAGCATCCTGTATAAGATGAATATTAGGTCCCGTCAAAAAAGAATTCTCTAACATTAGTTGAACACACAAGCACACACACATGTATTGGGTGAGTGCAAAAGTTCGTGCGGAGTTTCAATAGATGGAGTTAGGGATAAGCGTCGTAAAGTGTTGTCATTAATACTTCCATCTACATATTATATAACGTTGGAAAGGTGACGTCTTCAGCTGTTATTAAAAAAAAAATCATTTGTTTTCATACAAACTGCTTCGAGAAATATCACTTTAAAAATCAGTATCGATAAGGTGCATTTACGGCATGTTATGCTTTACGAGTTTCGGAAGGGAATAAACGTTGCCGCAGCCGTAAAAAACATTCAGGATGTTTATCAGGATGAAGCACCAGCTAAACGAACTGTGGAAAAATGGTTTGCTAAATTTCGGCGCGGAGAATTTAACCTTGAAGACGAGCCACGCTCTGGTCGACCTTCTGACATTGATGACGATGTTTTGCGTACTTTAGTGCTCAATAATCCGCGAATTTCAACAGAAGAAGTTGCTACAGCACTAAACGTTGACCGATCAACCGCTTTTCGGCGTTTAAAAAAGATGGGATTCGATTTGAAGCTCGATATATGGGTGCCCCATTTGCTGACCGAGAAGAACAAAATCAAGCGAATTTCTGCAGCCGTTTCTTTACTCGGGCGGCTCAATAACGAGTCGTTTTTGGATCGACTAGTGACGGGCGATGAGAAATGGGTCCTCTACAACAATGTTCAGCGCAAACGGACATGGAAACAATCAGGTGAGCATGGTGACGCAATGCCAAAGGCCAGTTTGCACCCGATGAAGGTGATGCTCTCTGTTTGGTGGGATTGCAAGGGCATAATCTATTTCGAGCTTCTCCCCGCTGGCGAAACGATTGATTCGGACAAGTACTGTCGCCAATTAACCAATCTGAATCGAGAAATAAAAGAGAAACGTCCGATTTTGTCAAATCGCAAGGGAGTCGTCTTTCATCACGACAACGCCAGACCACACGTTTCGAAAAAGACGCTGCGCAAACTGAAGAGCCTGAAATGCGATGTCTTAACGCATCCACCGTATTCTCCTGATATCGCACCATCTGACTATCACTTGTTCCGGTCATTGCAAAATTATTTAAATGGAAAAAACTTTGACTCTTTGGAGGCCTTAAAAAACGGCGTCTCTTCGTTCTTCGAATCTAAACCGCGCAGTTTTTATGATCGAGGCATCCGTATGCTGCCAGAACGTTGGGAAAAGATTATAGAAAACGATGGAGAATATATCATTGATTGAATAAAGATTTTTGTTTGCCTAATCACTGTGTGACTTTTACTCACAAACTCCGCACGAACTTTTGCACTCACCCAATATATATATATATATACATATATATATATATATAACGTTATATTAAAATATTTTTCTAGGTTACCCATTGAACAATTTTTGCGAATATTTATCGGAATATCTAAAAACATTCTACATCAAGAACACGTAAATATGCAAGGTTAGTATTAACAATAATTTTTATATTTTACTAACAATTATTTTTTAAAAAGATAATTATCTTTATCATGCTCTAGAGAAGGAAAATGTATTAGACATATCTTTGCAAAATGAAAATGACAAAAATTATTAAGAGGAATTATTTGTTGGACTACCTGAAACTGTTTGTTATGAACAACATATAAATATGCAAAGTTAGTATTAACTGTATTATGTATGTCTGACTTACATTCTTATTAACTTGCCTTATCACGCTTCAGGAAACGAAAATATTCCAAATATATCTTTGATAGACATACTGGAAAAAATTGTGAAGAAAAAATACAAGTTACTATAGATCCCAAATATATCCCAATAAATCTATTAGAACCTAAGATTACTCTAATAAAGCTCACACGTCGAGACTGCGAAAAATATATTAAGAATAGTCAGCAACCATTAACGTTTATTGAAAACATTATTCCATCAAAAGTAAGTATACATTGAAACGTTACTCATTATCGACAGATATAATATTTACACATTGAAACATTTACATAATGTTCCAGATTACACGAAAACGGAAAGCACGTAAACCTTGCAGTCGTTGCAGATAAAAATAACCGTATATATTTTAAGATATACGTTATATTTTAGTATGCGTGCTTCCTACTGTTCTTTTGTTGGCTTATTATATAATTGTTATATAATTATGTAACACATATTGTTTCGGAAATGTTTATAATACATATTATTAAAGAAAATAACTTTGAATATTAGCATATAAGTAATTTTTATATAATTCACCTTAAAGTATTGTGAGAAATTGGCAGTAAATACTTTCAACCTAATTTTGCATACAGCCTTAGTCTACAACACATTTCAGTACGTAATGCTTAACATATATAATACTGTTATATTGGCAACAAATCTACTGTCTTAGAATGTGTGCGATAAACGTCATAAAGAATATGTATTAAAAAAGATGCTGACAATTCTAAATGTTTTTACCAGGTGTGTCGGTAATCCCTTTCCGGTTTTTTCGCTAAAGAAAACACGTTATTTACAATGGATAGTTAAAATATATTTATTCAAAGTATTGGCCATTTGATTCTATACATTTTGCCCATCTCTCAGGCAATTTATGGATGCCATTCCAAAAGAACTGTTTCTCCTTTGAGTTAAACCATTCATTGAGCCATTTTTTAACTTCTTCGAAATCGGCGAAGTACTGCTCTGCAAGCGCGTGCCCCATCGATGCGAAAAGGTGGTAGTCGGATGGAGCCAGGTCTGGAGAGTACGGCGGGTGCGATAAAACTTCCCATCCAAGTGATTTCAACACTTTTTTGACTGGTTTTGCTGTATGAGATGGCGCGTTGTCATGCTGCAAAATTACCTTATCATGTCTTTGAACGTATTGTGGACGTTTTTCGATCAATGCACAGTTCAAATTGATCATTTGTTGGTAGCGATCAGTATTAACTGTTTCTCCATGTTTCAACAGTTCATAATTTACGACACCAACCTGGTCCCACCAGACACAGAGCATGGTTTTGCGACCAAAGCGATTTGGCCTTGCAGTCGATGGGCCGCCTTCGCCAGGTGATAACCATGATTTTTTTCGCTTGGGATTTTCGAAATAAATCCACTTTTCATCATCCGTTACTATTCGATGCAGAAATGACTTCCTTTCATACCTTTGAAGCAGTATTTCACTGACGATTTTTCGATTTTCCAATTGCCTGTCATTCAATTCATGTGGCACCCATCTTCCCATCTTTTGGATCTTTCTCATCGCTTGTAATCGTTCACAAATTGCTACTCGGCTCACATTCAACTTTTCTGCCAATTGTTTTTGAGTTTGTGTTGGGTCTTCATCCAATAACTCCTGCAATTCCGCATCTTCAAACGTTTTCGGCCTACTAGGACGTTTTTTGTCTTGAACGTTGAAATCACATTTGAATTGTCGAAACCACGTTTCACATGTTGTTATGGTTGGAGCATGCTCACCGTAAGTCTCTACCAGCAAACGATGACTTTCAGCGGCTTTTTTCTTTTGATTAAACAAGAAAAGTAATGCATCCCGCAAATGCACGTTTTCAGGCACAAAACTCGACATTTTCAAAAAATTATTAATCTATAACGCTGTTATTTTGGCGGAACGTAACTTGTGTAGTTTTGAGGTTAATGTCAGTAGAATAAAATGACATATGTATCAAATCATAACATTGCATACTTATGGCTAGTGACATCTGTTACAAAAACCGGAAAGTAGTTACCGACATACCTGGTATTCAAATAAAAGTAAGACATGTTTATGGCATATATTTTTTGTACACCGATGAAATTTGTGCTTTGCAAATTGAACAAGTTTTAACATTATCACTATCTTGCATGATTTAACTAGAACAATCTGCACAACTGCAGAAGTGACCGCACAGTATGAAAAGATGAGTCGATTCAGCAATAATACACATAAATAATGCACGTATGATCAGATTTTACTTTTTCTTCACTTTTTTCGCACCCCGTTTCCTATTGTGTCCGTTTCCTACTGTGTCCGTTTGATACTGTGTCCATTTTTTACTGTGTCCGATTCTCACTTTGTCCGTTTCTTACTGTGTCCGTTTCTCACTGTGTCCGATTGCAACCACCGTGTGTCCGTTTCCTACTGTGTCCGATTGTCACTGTGTCCGATTGCAACCACCATGTGTCCGTTTCCTATTGTGTCCGTTTGTTACTGTGTCCGGTTGTCACTGTGTCCGTTTCTTACTGTGTCCTTTTCTTACTGTGTCCGTTTGTCACTGTGTCTGTTTCATTCAACCTGCTATGTCCGTTTTATTCTGTGCGCATCTGGGACTCACTCATTCGACCGACCGTTCCAGCATTATTTTCTAATTCTTTGTGTTCGACTTTCTCACAGTAATAACAAGAAAGCAATTCACATAGTCGACACGAGAGTCCATCAGCGTTCCGATAAGAACCATCTTTCCGACACCAAATCTCGAAATCATATTATTGAAGCTTTTCCAACCAACGAACTAATTGCCTTTCAAGATCCTTAAGTAACATTAACCATTTTAAAGAAATATGATCCGTTCGGACAATGGATTTTCTGCTATACAAATAATGATGAAAGAACTTGACTGAATCTACAGCTAATAATTCCCGACGTGTGACACAATAATTTGCGACGTTATTTTCAAATAGACGTTGAAGAATTGCGCCGGTAGCGAAAGGCCGCGAGCCCGATCCGATCAAATCCACGAAATGGCGAAATCTTTCCAAGTGTTGGGCGCCAGGTACGGAAACGGCCTTACCACCGATTCTCTTCTAATCATTCCGCCGAAATTAATAATAGTCGGATCGCGACTCCCGATTCCTGCTTCGTGCGGGAACGTCTAGCTCCCGGTGATTTAAGTCGGAGATGGGCGGGTTCGTGGAATAATTTTCTCCTTGTCGACGACACACTTTATCGGCTGATTGTGGTGAACAATGAAATATATTGTCTATTTTACAAAAGACGAGTTAGGGTCGGATTATTCCGTACGACGGACTTCGATAACAATACCGCTCGCAAAATGGGTTGGATCTCGAACTCGCCAACCGTTTGGACAACAACAAAGTTCCGCGATGGAACACGCACACCGCCGGCTCATGCACACGCCGCGTTTCATACCTCTCCCTGTCAGCTGTTTTCAGGGCCATGCTAGGCAAGGACAAAAAGCAGCGACCTCCTTCTGCAGGGACGTTATGTCCCGGAAGAAGGTCACAGAACGTGCCCGCCGACCTTTTCGGCGTAAACAGGGAGGACGACTCTACTGGCTGCCGGGGGCGGACCAGCGTAATCGGGGACCGGCACGGGACGGTCTGGTGCGATGCGGGTCGGGCCAACTCCCTATACTTCGGCAATCCTCAACTGATATCGGACACTACAGCATCCCTGAGAAACTGGAGACGCACCTGCCCGCCCAGGGTTCGCCTACGCTCCACCGCGAGAGAAATAACTACTGAAGGGGAGGATGGAGGATCACTCCGTCTTCTCTCAACAAAGCTTGCCTCTCTCAAGACATCGAATTAGGCGGCCATCAACCATTGGAAATTTTAAAATTGTCAAATTAACAAAAGTTAGGGCGCAATTGTAACAATATATTCTTGAAACCAAATAGAACAAAAAAGTCTAGTATTAGGTGTACAAATGAATAATCCAATTTTTCATCTATTAGGTTGTTCGGAAAGTTCGTTTCAAATTTCGTGCGCTCCACATTTCTATGTAATCAGTAAGAACGAGGGCGCTCTAAACGATTTTATGTTTGCCAACAAACATTCCCGGATCTACGAGCCCGCTAAGGAAACTTCGCAGATCTTCCTAAGTGCACTATTTCGTCAGAAATCAGTTTGAAAAATGGAGAACCAAAAAGTCCATTTTCGTCATGTGATGCTATATTGCTTTAAACGTGGCTTCACGGCTTCGCAGACCCTGAATGAGATGTTCTCAGTATATGGAGATGCCTGCGTCACTCACCAGATAGTTCGAAAATGGTATCGAAGATTCGAAGCTGGCAATTTCAACTTGGAAGATCAAGCTCGCTCAGGCCGGCCTCAGGAGGTTGATGAAACGCTTCTTATGGATCTCGTGCACGAAAATCCTCGAGTGACAGTTAGAGAACTCGCCGACACTCTGCACAAGTCTGTTTCCACCGTCTGTTTCCACCGTGCATGACCATCTGAAGAAGCTAGGATTCTCAAGTCGACTGGATGTGTGGGTGCCACACGAAATGAATGAACGGCAGTTGCTGGAACGTGTGAACGTCTGCGATATGCTGCTTCAACGGCACCAAAAAGAACTGTTCTTGAAGAGGATCATAACAGGCGATGAAAGTTGGATCCTATACAATTATATTAGCCGCAAGAGGTCGTGGGGAACCAGCGGCGCGTCTACGCAAACAGTGGCCAAGCCGGGGCTTCACGCGAAAAAGATTCTTCTGAGTATCTGGTGGAATTTTAAGGGCGTGGTATATTATGAGCCTCTTCAACCAAACGAAACCATCAACGCGGCGAAGTATAGCCTTCAACTGGACGAACTGAAGACTGCCGGAAGCACGGAAGCGCCCTGAATTGGCCAATAGGCGTGGAATTGTTTTCCATCATGATAACTTCTAGCCAGACTTCACGTCGCAATGTCTATCCGTAGGAAGCTGTTAGACTTCGAATGGGACGTTCTTCCTCATCCTCCATATTCTCCCGACCTTGCCCCATCTGACTACTATCTATTTCTTTCTTTAAAAAATATTCTTCGGGACAAGAAATTCGAGTCTTTGAGAGTCCTCAAAAGTCATCTTGATAAATTCTTCGCCAATAAGAAATCTTTATTTTGGAGCAAAGGCATCATGCAGCTTCCTGAAAGATGGGCCAAGGTCGTTGAACAAAACGGTACATATTTGCTTCAATAAAGTTCCTCTTTGTGTAAAATATTGCGCTCTTAATTTATTTCAAAAATTTGAAACGAACTTTCCGAACAACCTAATACATTCAAGGTTTATTTTAAAAGAAAGTAAATTAAATTGTTCAATCAAAGTATTCGCCGTTGTTTTCTATAACTTTAAGCCATCTTTCAGGCAGCTGATGAATTCCATCTCCGAAAAATGTTACGTCTTTGGACACGATAAAGTCGTCAAGCCATTTTCGGATCTCATCCACTGATTAGAAATACATATCGGACAAGGCGTATTGCATCGACCGGAACAAGTGATAATCGGATGGAGCAATGTCTGGTGAATAGACCGGGTGCTGCAAGACGTCCCAGCCAAGACTCATTATGGTGCCTTTTGTATTGGAAGCAATGTGTGGCCTGGCGTTGTCATGCAACAATTTCACTGGACGTTCTTCTTTGTCAGTATACGAACGTTTTCGTTCCAATTCTTGACTGAA
The DNA here is from genome assembly GCF_003227715.2 of Harpegnathos saltator. Lineage (NCBI taxonomy): Eukaryota > Metazoa > Arthropoda > Insecta > Hymenoptera > Formicidae > Harpegnathos > Harpegnathos saltator. The sequence continues at coordinate 112,666 of NW_020230643.1, forward strand.
GTAGATTAATTGACGTTAGTAGCAGTCCGCAGTAACTGTTCACCCGGTTCCAACAACTCATAATAAAGCACGCCCTTGATATCCCACCAAATGCAGAGAAGAACCTTCTTTCTGAAGCGATTGGGTTTTGTGACCAATTTTGATGATTCGCCGGATTTACCCATGAATTTCTGCGTTTCGGATTGTCATAGAGTATCCATTTCTCATCGCCCGTAACGATTTTCCACAAGAAAGACTTTCGACGCTGCTTATTGAGAAGAGAAAGACACGCTGCCACTCGTTGATTTTTGTTGGTTTCAGTGAGTTCATGCGGAACCCATTTTTCTTCTTTCTGGATCTTTCCCATCTCATGTAGGCGTTTGGAAATCGTTTTCTGCGTTACTCCCAACTGTTCTGCAGGCTCTTTTGTGTTTGTGCCGAATTCTCAGCGAGCAGTTGTTCCAAATCATCATTATCGCACTTCGGAGGGCCTCCAGAGCGTTGTTTGTCGATTAGACTGAAATTACCGCTTTTAAACCGCTTAAACCAATGCGCACACATCGTACGATACAATACCTTCGCCGAGAAAGGAACAAATCGATTCGCACGCTCTTGCAGCATTTTTTCCTTGTTGGAATTCGTAAAGAATGCAGTATCGGATATGCACCTTATCTGTTGCCATTTTCGACTGTACTGAACTGAATACTTTTGAATGTTATGTTGGGCCTTTCGCCAAACTATATGTTCTTTTTAATAGCTATATGTCAACATTGCATAATCACAAAAGAGCAGGAAAATCTATTCAATTTAAAATTGATTTCATAACTGCTTAAAATAATTTGGATTATTCATTTGTACACCTAATATTATTTTTTCTTCTGACAAACAGCGAGATATCGTAAGTTAAATATTGAAAAAGTTACCGAGTTTTCTTTGAATATCTCGAAAAAGATTAGGCAAATAAAAATGTTTCTGACAAAAGTTGTTCAAATTAATTGATAGAAAAAGATGTGTTCGTGCGCGGCCGATAAAATTGGTGACACACGACGATTGCCGGGACCACTCAGCATTGAGCGCAGAGGCGCGTTTGTGGATTGTTGGCGGCGAAGGAGCGTGAAGTGCGGTTCTTAAGAAAGTTTTAGATTTGCGTACGCAAAGTTCTTTATTCGTCATTGCAACGAATTAACAACAAAAAAACAAAAAAAATTAAGCGCTCACAACAAAGAACGACAGAAACGAGAACGATAGAACAGCGAAGATGCGAAGTGGTTTTTGCGCTTCGAAAACTGTATCGCGTACTGAGAAAATCTGTACAGCCGTCAGGTCTCACAATCGAAATCGGAATCTAAATCTGGCGGTTGATCCGCGAATTTTTAGCGACTTCGTGTCGGATCTGACACACGCTGATTGGCCGCGAGTCAATCAGTTGATCGGTACGAAAATCGCAATCTAGCGGCCCGTTGCAGGGGCACGTAAAACCCCTACTTTTACAGAGTAATGACGACGAGGGAGAAAACCACCCCGGTACTCGGAGGCGGGGCACAGCGGGAGGGGGCGTACGGTTCCGGCACCCCCCGTCGTCATCATGCGACGGGCCAGGCGGGCGCGCCGCCCGAAATGGCTACCGCCCGTAGGGAGGCGCTTTCGAACCTGCTGAGGCCGAGGGTGGGTCGGATGGACCCATCGTCGGCCTTCGCAGGGCCGAAAAGCGCCAAGATTAGAAAGCGCAAGGTGGAGGAATCCGCCTCGCAGTTATGGCAGGAGAGGGAGATGTACTTCCCTCCCCTCGGGGGCGTTAGTTCCCACCGAGGGGGGAGGTGCAGCTCCCTCTACGCGTGCGGGTGGGGACGACGTTCCCGTGATCTCCGCCACGCAAAAGTGGGAGGAGCTCTTCCCGGGGGAGGAGTTCCCCCCGGCCAAGGACGAAGAGTCCTCGGCCGGGGAGACTCCTCTCCGAAACGCGCGAGAGGGAAGAGTTTCGGGGGGGCGACAAGGGCGCCACCAGTGGGGCCTTCCGCCCGTGCAGAGGCGGAAAGGGAAAGGGATCTAGCCGAGAGGACCCTTGACGGTATAGATTACGTCAGGACCGTCCAGGTGGATCCCTCGTTGAGGGCCGCAAAGGGGCACGGGAAACCCCTTGAGGCCCTCAACGAACATTTTAGGGAGAGCCTCCTCTGCATAGAGGAGGCCCTTGAAGATTATAAGAGGCAGGCGAGGGAGGGTGGCCCGGATGGACGACTTGGGGCCCTGGAAATTCAGGTCCGGGGCCTCAAGTCCGAAATCGCCCGCATTGGGCGGCTGCTGGAGAAGCTCTTGCCTTCTCCAGCAGCAGCAGCTGCAGGCAGCGGGGCCACCCTCTCTTGCCCCCCTTCGCGGCAGCCGGCGGCTGATGGGGAGGGGCGCGACAGGTGGACACTCGTGTCCACCCACAAGGGAAAGGGTAAGGGAGGGAAGGATGCGCGGCCTGACCTTCCTGTACCAAAGGGCGGAGGTGCCGCAAAAAGGCGGCACCCCCTCTCAAGGGAGGGAAGGCTGGGGGGAAAGGGGCCCCGAAGAAGGGACTCCTTCCCCCCTTATAAAGCCACAGCTGAGGAACCCCCCGCGCAACCCGGTCGTAACAGTGACCGCGTTGCCGGGGGGTCCCTCCAACACGGAGGTAATGGCCAAAGCCAGGCTTCAGGTCGACCTGCAGGAGGTCGGCCTGGAGCCGGGCGGTTTTAAAATTAAAAGGGCCAGGAATGGGGGAGTCATATTGGAGGTCCCTGGCCAGGATGGTCGGAATAAAGCCGACCGCCTGGCTAGGGATCTCCAGGATGCCTTATGCGGGAATGCAGTGGTCTCCAGGCCGGCGAGGAGGACGGAGTTCCGCCTCGTCGGCCTGGAGGACTCAGTAACCAAGTTGATGGTCCGGGCAGCTATTTTGAAAGCCTCGGGTTGTCCCCCGGATGATCTCCAGATCGGGGAGATTAGGAGATCGTCCGGGGGACTAGGAGGGTTTGGATCTGATGCCCACTGGCACCGGCCCAAAAACTAGTGGCAGCCGGGGGGCTAGTCATAGGGTGGGGTAGGGCACTAGTTAGGGTATTGGAGGACCGGCCCCTCCAGTGCTACAAGTGCCTGCACTATGGCCGTATGGCGGCGACCTGCTAGACCGATAACGGTCTGGCAGGCCGCTGCTTCAGGTGCGGAGGGGACGGATATGTGGCACAGGGATGTACCGCTGAGGTGCGGTGCCTGCTGTGCCACAAAGAGGGGAGGGAAGCCGGCCACCGAATGGGTGGCCGAGCTTGTAGGGCGGTCCCTCGGACTGCCCCGAGAGGAGGGGTACCTCCTCCATGCAGGAGGAAGAGAAAAAAAAAAGGCGGCACGCGAGGGGGCTGCGGCTGATGTTCGGCCGCAGCTTCCCGGCGATGCCGCCAACACGGTTTTGAAACCGGTGGCTGGCCCGAGCAGGACCGGCAAGGTAGGGATGGGGGTGACGAAGGCTGGAGCGATCCAGCCTCCGCCACTAACGGATCAGGCAGAGCCTGGGGCGGGAGGAGCGTCGGCCGCTCCTACTGTGCCGGACCCTCCTCCGGCGATTAGGCCGGAGGGGGTCTCCGAGGCGGTAATGACAATGGAGGTTGAGGACTCAGTCTCCCTCCTAGCGGAGGCGGGGTGGCAGGAGGGGGGGTAATGAGCAGGAGTAGCTCACCCACTCCCTCACCCCAGGCCCATGAGATCTGCCGGTGCGGTAGTGGCCTCGAGGTGCTAGAGGCCCCGGAACCGGGACCCATGGGCCAGGTAGGAGCGGTCGGGGTGGCACGACGACCCGTCGTGGGAACACTCCTGACCGCGCTAGGAGGGATAGCCTCCCCCCAGGGTGAGACCCCCGAATCCGGTTTTGGTACGGAGGAGGAGGGAGCCCTGGGGGGGAAGACTCACCTCCGGGGGGTCGGTGCTGTAGGGTCCCTCTCGGTTCCTCACCGAGAGGGGAGTTTGGGGGGGTCCTATTGGGACCCCCACACACCTTACCATACTCCCCCGTGGACGCCACCTTGTCGTGGTGGGGGAGCTTGCGTGTCCCAATGATGTACAGGGCTGTACCAGCGGGGGTTTCGACCCCTGGCAGGTTCTACCATGCCGGGGTGGTCTGTACAGAGGGACCAGGCTAAGAGCGTCCATAATACTCCTGGATGGGCAGCTGCCTCCAGGTTTTATCCAGGGTCTGGAGGGTCTCACTTGTGAGGCTCGAAGGACCCTATAGCGCGGGCAGAGCGGGCTCGTTAGCCTGGTGAAGGCAGCCGGTCTAGGGGAAGGAAAACCCCGAATTCAAACCCGAGTGGGTAGGGCTCGTAACAATCCTATACATGATGGACTACTTTATGACAAACGAAAGGCAAAACATTTCGGTATTCGGAGCCGAAAACCGGCGTGAGGTTGGGGATACTGTCCCGGCCCCCCCCCCACCACGTCGTCATCCTGCAACGGGCCGTCACAAGTGTTGACCACGGGCGCTTGTGAGGAAGTTACGACCGTGAAGCGTCATGTCGGGGAACCAGACCTGAGCCCCGTCATGTCGTCAATAGACGACAGGTCAATTACCGAATAGAGCTCCAACAGGAGCCGAAGTCGGAGCTCGGCTGGCAGTAGCTTTCGCTACTGCCAGTCTTCCAACGGGGATCCGGACTTCGATCCCGGAGTTCGGACCCACTCTGAGCTGCAAGGCCGGAGAGACCGCTCCCGCCGGGGAGCGAGTCGAGTGGACCCCCAGGGAAAGAAGAAGGGGTTGTCGCACACCGGGGGAAAACCGTCCCTGGCAAACACCGGCCAGAAGCGCGGTCTCCACCGGGGGACTCGCGACGTGAGCCCTCGGTACGAAGAGGGGCGGCCACGCTCCAGGGGACATAGGGGGCCCTCGTCGGAAGACGAGAAGCGCCTCCCCTACCGGGGGGAAGGCGAGGCGGATCCCCGCGTTCAAGACAGACCGCCCAACCAGGGAAATGACCCGGGGTAACGGCGCCAGTATCACCGATATGACGCCTGTGAGAAATAGACCTGGCCCCCTCTCTAGTGAGAGAGGGGGACAGGCTTCCGGGAGAGGGGACGCGAGCGCGGACGCGAACGGCAAAAGGGGAAAGCCGAAAATACTATCGGACGTTCTCCTTTCGCAAAAGTCTAAAGTGGCGAGGGATGAACTGGGCAGGTTCGTCTCCTCTAACTCTTCCACCACGAGATCCATCAAATCCAATGAAACCAAAGGGTCCAAACCCGCCACGGGGACGGCTATTACATCCGACAGAGCCGGAACCAGCGGGACGAGGACCCGTGACAGAGAGAAAAGAAGGAGGGAGACCACGAGTGGCAGCTCCGTCATCTCATTGGGGGACTCGTCTCCCCAAAAACCAGCGACTCCTGAGCCCGTCCTCGTCAGGAAGAGGGAGACGAGAGGGAGGAAACCCACCACTGGACTAGGGGTAGGCTTAAGGGAAAGGAGGGAGGCCGAAGCTGCCAGAAGGAAGGTGGAAAGGGAGAAGTGTCTGGAGAAGGAAATAGAAGACCTTCTCAACACCGGGATAATGAGGTCCCTGGCGGACAGGCGCCCAATGGAGAAGGTTTACAAGGACGCAAGTTCTGCCACGCTCCTGAGGGAAGCCTTTACACCGGAACTGGCCTCGGAGGCAGGCCGTGCGCTCGGTGCACTGAGACTGGTGGCATGAAGGTCCAACACGCTCAAAGGGACCTTCGTGTCCCTGATGAACCGAGCAGTAGGCTCCTCCAAGGCCATCCTGCAGACCCTCATGGTCAGATTCGCGGCCATTAATGGAAGGACAGACGAGCGGTCCAACCTGGAGGCCAAGATGAACGGGATGGGGGAAGAAAACAAACGGCTGCGGATTGAAAATAGGAAGCTGCTTGAGGAGCAAAACGCGGCCAAAATGGCTTCCGCCGTCGCACCGGACCTCTCCCAGCCTGGTTTACATCAGCGACGAAGGACGTATGCGGAGGCTGCAGGTGGTAGCTCCTCTGCGTCGGACGCAGACGCCAGGGAGGCACCGAAACGGAGGACGAGGGAGAAGAAGAGGAGGAGAGTGGTTAGGGCTCCAATCCAGGAGTCCTCCAACTCCTTCGTGGAGGTAAATACGGAGGACAGGAAAGTTGCCGTTTATGACAACAACTTAGACCTCCACAGGCGGGAGGAGTCTTTAACCGCCCCGGTGGCGGTTAAAAGACCCCCACTACAGGGGGTACAAAGGGACCTAGATGAATCCCTGGCGCTTCAAAATATGGAGCCGGAGGCCAGGGAGACGTATGTGAAGATGACGCAGGAGTTGGAGCAGTTGGTGGACGCCTGGACCCGAATGAGGAGGGCTACCGGGCAGTGACTGCATCCATTAGGAGGCTGACGACGGAAAGGGCAGTTGTGATGGAACTGGGACCTGGGAAGACGTCTCCCGGGCCGGCGGCGCGAGCCTCTGCCCCGAAATCTACTCCCCCCCCCCGGCCGGAGAGCCGAGAGCCGAAGGTCTGAGGGACGTCGACCCAAAGGAGGAGGAAACGTAGGATGGAGAGAGAGAGGAGAAGGAGAAGGAGATCCGAAACCACCGGTGGGAAGCGGGAAGGGAGGGGACAGGAACTGGAGAAGCCAGGGTCAGTTCCCCCCTGCACACGCCGGAAAATCTTACGCCCAGGCATTGAAGGCTGCGGGGAAGGAAGACCGGAGGAAAAGCGGTAGCCAGCAGGCAGGGAATGCCGTCCAACCCTCCAGCCAACCCCGGACCGCACCCGCAGCAACCGCAGCCAAAGAAGAGGGATGGACCCTGGTAAGGGGACCAAGGGATAAAAGGAAGCAAAAGAAGGAGGAGAAAAGGGGGAAAGCCCGCAAGCCCCCTCTTCTTCAGCCCGTCAAAGCCCCGAGAAGGGAGGCAGTGATGCCGCGGCCGCCTAGATCTGCAGCCGTCACAGTCACCTGCCCCAAAGATTCTTATAAAGAATTTATGGTTGAGGCCAGGCGCCGGATAAAGCCAACAGGTGTCGGCATACCGGGTGCCTTGAAAATTAGGACGGCCCGTACCGGGGCCTTGCTTATCGAGGTGCCTAGCCTCAACGCTGGGCCCTCCGCCGACCGGCTCGCCGAGAAACACGGCAAGCTGGCGGCGGAGAAGGGCCCCGGCTATAACATCCATAGGCCAGTGAAGATCGCAGTACTGCGGCTCACCGGCCTGGACGCAACGGTTGGGGCCGAAGACGTGACGGCTGCTATGGCTCTCGCTGGGGGCTGCCCACCTACGGACGTGTCCGGGGGTGAGTTGCAGTTCACCCAACGAGGAACAGCAATGGCCGTAGTGCGGTGCCCGCTGGCGGCGGCCTCCAAGGTCGCTGCCGCGGGGCGGGTCCTGGTGGGATGGACCCGAGCCGGGGTAACGGTTCTGGCTGCTCGCGCGGCGCTCTGTTTCAGATGCATGGAACAGGACCACATGCGCGAGCAATGCAAGAGTGCCGTCGACCGCAGCAATAACTGTTATCGCCGCGGTATCCCCGGCCACCGCGCCAAATATTGTAGGGCGACCGCGGCGCACTGCCCCGTGTGCGTGAAAGCGAGGAAACCTGCCGGTCACAAGGCTGGTGGTCCGGCATGCAAGCCGCTGACCGGCAGACAAAAGAGGAAGAGGGAGGCCTAGAGGAAGCGGCAGCCCGGACCTAGGACGACGAATACTCCTCCCACTCCGGATGGGACTGGAGGCGAGGAAAGGGAGAAGGCCAGGCCGGCTTCCTCCCCTACGCGGGAGGAGATGATGGTGGAGGCGGCTGCCAGCCGTACCCTGGACCCCACCACCCCGATGGAGAAGGAGCTGCAGCCGCAGAGGGGGAAAAAGAGGAAGACCGCCATGGAAGCGGCTCCTCTGGCGGCGTCACCGGCGGAGCCGGCAACAGAGAAGGAGGACGAGGAGACCGCGACACCGGAAAGGACGGACAAGGTGAGGAGGATGGAGGTCGTCGAGACTCCACCCCCAACTACCCTAGACGGAGAGTCGGAGGACGCGCCATCCTCGGCTCTCCCTGACAGCTTCTCCCCCTCGTACTCCCGAGAGGAAGGGGGAGGTGGAGGTAGGAACCCCCTTGGTAGGGACTTCCGATGCACGAATGGAGGAAGTGGCAGACACCACAAAGATACCCGACGAAGAGGCCACCATCACGGCCGAGGCCCCCTCAGAGGAGACTGGGACGGCGTCACCGCCACCCGAAGTCTCTCTGAGGTGTGCCGACGAGAATAGCCCGGAGGAGGCGTGAAGGCCTGGCTTTCACGCTCTTCCGGGTATCTCAGGCCAACCTAGGCCGCGGCTCCCGTGCGCAGGATCTCTGGTGCCAGAGACTTGCGGAAATGGACGCCGACCTGGGTCTGGTCACGGAGCCGCACCATGTTCCGGCCGGTAACAAAAACTGGCTGGACAGTGCGGCTCCGTGGCCGTGGTGGTCAGACCCGCAACGGGCATCCCCCTGCAAGGTCAGGAAGAGGGGACGCTCGTATGTGGCGGTTGACCTTGGGCCCATCACTGTTGTGGGGGTATACTTACCCCCTGTAACCAACAGGTCAGGCCTCGGCAAACTCGCCCGCATTGTGAGGATCCTGGACAGGGTCGGGGATGTGGCGCGCCAGTGCCACCCCCGACCCGTGATTGTCGCTGACTTCAACGCCCACTCCGAGGAGTGGGGGTGCAGTCCCCGGCAAAAGGACCCTCGGGGCGACGTCGTGGCAGCCTGGGCGGCGGTCTTAGACCTCGTGTTGCTCAACACGGGGACCACCAGCGCCTTTGTGCGGCCGGGCGGGGGGAGGGGCGAGTCGGTCATTGACCTGACTTGGGCCTCCCCCTCGGCCGCCAAGTTATTCCGGAGGTGGGTGGTGGAGAATGAGAGGGAGTCATTATCTGATCACAGATATGTGGCGTAGACTCTCCGACTCCCCACTCCCCTCCGGAGGCTGGACCGCCGCCCAGGGGAGGGGGACTATCCCCTCCCCAAAAGATGGGCCCTGGGTCAACTTGACGCGGACAGGTTTCAGGCGACCGTCCTCGCGGCGACCTGGCACCTCGAACAGGAGCCAGGTACAAGGGACCTCCGCCCTCCCTCGAAGGGGCTAAGGAGGACGTCGGCCTGCGACGTCATAATGCCCCGGTCCCACCCCCGCCGGCGCCGGGCTGCGTACTGGTGGACGCGGGAACTCGCGGAACTCCGCGACTCCTGCGTCCAGGCCAGGCGGGCGAATACCTAGGCCCGGCGAAACGGCGGGGACGCCGCAAAGACATATGATGGCTACCGCAGCGCGCGGAAAGCTCTCAAGGTCGCCATTGACAACGCCAAGGCTAGAGCGTGGGAGCGCCTGGTGGACTCTTTGGACGAGGACCCATGGGGGCGCCCATACAAACGGACAGTCGGGAAGATACGTCCGTGGGTGCCCCCTCCTACCTAGTCCATGAATTCCCGGGACCTCAGAGACCTCCTCGATACCCTCTTCCCGAGGGCCGAGGGGAGACCGCCCAGTATCCCCGTTCCTGATGCTCAGGACGGGGACTGGGACGAGGACCTGGGGATCTCGTCCGAGGAGTTCACCAGGGCCAGGAAGAAACTCGGAGCCAAGAGCAAAGCCCCAGGTCTTGACGGGATTCCTGGCCGAGCGTGGGCTCTCGCTCTTGGCAACGGAGACCTGTCCGCCGCCACGCGGGAGGCTTTGGAGGGGTGTCTCAGATCCAAGAGTAGAGGAGGGCCAAGCTGGTCCTCCTCCCAAAGAAGAGCAAGTTACCCGGTGGGCCGTCGGCCTACAGGCCGATTTGTCTGCTGGACGAGGCGGGTAAGATGCTGGAACGCATCATCGCGGACCACCTCGTCCAGCATCTGTCCCTGGAGGGGCCGGACCTCCACGACAACCAGTACGGGTTCAGGCCCGGACGATCAACGCCCTCCAGCACGTCCGGGACCTGTCCCGTACCGTCGTGGAGGTCGAGGGTGGGGTGTTGTTGGCGGTTTTGTTGGATATAACGAACGCCTTCAACACCCTGTCCTGGCCGGAAATAGGAAAGGCATTGGAACACCATCGTGTTCTCGCCTATCTCCGGCGCATTATGGCCGATTACTTCAGGGACAGGGACCTCGCCTACTCGGGAAGAGGCGGGGTCCAAGGCCGGCGCCAAATAGAGCGCGGTGTTCCACAGGGGTTCGTATTGGGCCCCCTGCTCTGGAACATCGCGTTCGACCGGGTAGTGCGTACTCCCCTCCCCCCGGCTGCCATGTCGTCTGCTATGCAGACGACACTTTGGTCATGGCCGAGGGAGAGGATTGGTGGGAGGCTCACCTTAGGGTGGAAGCCGCTTTGCACTCAGTGGTGAACACCATCAAGGACCTCGGGCTCAGAGTGGCCCCCCAGAAGACACAGTCCATGTTATTCCATCGACGGGGTCGGGGCGAGCCGCGAAGAGCCTGGGTCCTAGTGGACGGAGTCCGCGTCCGCGTCAAGCCCACGATGAAGTATCTGGGCTTGACGTTGGACAGCCAATGGAACTTTGGGCCCCACTTCAGGAGCCTGGCCCCCCCGGGTCCGCAAGATAGGCACGGCGCTGGCTGGCCTTATGCAGACCCAGGGGGCCCCGGATGGCGGGCACGCCGCCTATATGTGGGAGTGATACATACGGGGCGCCCATATGGGCGCCCCGATTATTAGCTACCGCCAGCAACAAGACACTGCTCAGGCAGGCCACGCGGGCGGTATTAATAAGGGCGGTCCGGGGGTACTGGACGATCTCCCACATGGCGGCGGCCTCCCTAGCCGGCTCCCTCCCGGTGGAGCTCTTCATCGAGAAGAGAAATCTCCTATACTGGCGAATAAAGGAGCTCCGCCAAAGGGGGGAGGGCCTATCGGCCAGGGACCTGAGGGCCCTTAGGAACCAGGCCAGTGACCGGGTCCTCGACAAGTGGTCGGCCGAATTGACCGACCCGCGAGGATTCGGTCGCCAGACAGCCGAGGCTGTCCGCCCCTGCCTGCCGGAAATGGTGGGCAGGAGGGGGTGCGGACTATCGTTTCATCTGGTGCAGGTGCTGACCGGGCATGGCTGCTTCGGGAGGTACCTGCACCGGATAGGCAAGGAGATCACCACTGAGTGCCACCACTGCCCGGAGCCAAATGACACGACGCAGCACACCCTCGCCGAGTGCGAGGCGTGGTGTGAGCAACGCCGTGTCCTGGCCCGGGCAGTGGGGTGCAGGATGGAGGACCTTTCGCTCCCGCGCATGGTGCGAGCCATGTGCGGAAGCGAGGAGGTATGGGAGGCGGCGGCCTCCTTCTGCAAAGACGTCATGTCCCGGAAGGAGGCCGTCGAGTGGGAGCGCCGACCCGACCCGAACCGCGGAGTGCGGGGGGGTCGAAAGCGGCGCTCCCCGGGAGGAGATGAGAGTGGCTCCGAGGTGGCGCCGGCCGGGAGGAGGCGACGGAGACCGGCAGTCCGTGCTCCGCGGTCACCCCAGCCGCCTCGGGGCTGACTTCGGACGCGGGGTGGGAGGTGAATGACCTGCCGCGCTCCCTCGCGCGTCGGTCAGGTTAGGAAAAGGGGGAGCGAGGGCCTTTGGGATAGGACCTCGCTCCCCCGCCACCTCCCCTCTGAGTGAGAACTCTAGGGGAGGGGCGGGGAGGCGGGGGTGGGTGTCCCCCCCCAAAATAGTCACCGAAAGGCCAATCTTGTCGGCTTAGCCGACTGGGGCGTCGCGTCCTGAACCTTTTCCGCAAGGAAAAGGGGGCGCGGCACATGAGCGTGGGGCTCGACAACGAGCCCTGGGGCCGGGGTGTCGGGGAGAGAATGTTGGCGCAGTTCCCCTGACTCCCCCCATCTTGGTCCGACTGGTAGACACCCCAGGAGTTTTAGTGAGTAAGAGTCTCACATAACCCTCCGCTCCTCCCAGGGAGTGGAGGGTACCCCATGATGGGTTTCCGCTACGTTATCAAAAAGAAAAAAGAGGTGTGGTTAACAACTACTGACTTTCTGCGGCAAGTCCTTTCGTGGTTATCGATTGTTCGCGTCAAAATGAGTCCGTCAAGAATGCCACTGTGGATTGCCACTGTGGATTGCGGATAGAATTTGAGTATAAAGAGAATATATATCGCCGCGTACTGTCTCATCCCGCATGATCGTGTAGTTGAATATAGCCCGCTAACCAATATAGTACGCAAACTCAACTAAAATCAGAAAGCATGTACGAGAAAAGAAGAATACATGAAACAAAGTGCTATAAATGGCACTTTTCTCCCGGATGTGTCGAAGAATGTTTCACCATGGTTGTGCCGACGTTTGTGGACTTGCAAGGATTCATGGTTGGAAAGAGATTTATTGTAAAAGAAGCAGCGATACTGAACAACGGAATTATTCTTTCGCGCTACGTCTTTATGAGTCCGATGCCATGGCATCTACTCACAAAATCAGACAAATTGAGAGCCTACTGGTTAACGACTAATCATAGATTACGATGGGAAGATGGAACCGTCAAATACTGCAGAGCTAAACATTTGGTTACTGCAGCTGTGGTGGATGATATGTATGGCGAACTTGAAGACGATGTATTTCAATTTGTATACGTGAAGGGGCATGAGAAGCGAGAAAGGTTGTTACACCTTCTGGATGACAATATGAGAAGCAACGTGATTATTAAGACCATGGACACCGATTACGATGACATGCCTTCTCTGCAGAAATTGAATAATACTTTTCGATGTAATAATCATATGAGAAGTTGTGCCTTACAGAATGTACTAAACATTTTTAGTTGGTCTCGAAGAAAATTGTACGACGCTATATAATAAAACACTATTTTAAATGTACAGATGTTTCTTCCAACACGCTTATCCCCTTTCTTAAGACATTTTATGGTAATTGTGCTTGATAAAAATACAGTTTTTTATTTGCGGTATGATGCTTATTTTGAATCGGGTTTGGTCTCGACTTATTTGTTTCTTTGACGTATGCGTGACGTCATCATACACACTTTGAGAACACACTTGAGAACCTTCACTAGACGTCTACTAGCAATAGGCGACGGTGGTCTAGGAGGGTGGAGCGTTGGATAGTACCCACGAGGGCCAGGTTCGAGTCTAGCAATATCCCGGTACATTTTTTCTCTCGTGACATCATACACACTTAAGAATCTTCATTAGACGTTTACTATGAACCATGGACCTAAGAATCTATGGACGGAGCGCAAAGCATATAGGTTGGGAAATATGCAGTAAGGGGGGTATAGCGCTATCTCTATCTACAATAAGGCATCGTCGGGTTCCGCCATACACACGATGATTTCCGAAAGACTTATATATTGGGTGAGTGCAAAAGTTCGTGCGGAGTTTGTGAGTAAAAGTCACACAGTGATTAGGCAAACAAAAATCTTTATTCAATCAATGATATATTCTCCATCGTTTTCTATAATCTTTTCCCAACGTTCTGGCAGCATACGGATGCCTCGATCATAAAAACTGCGCGGTTTAGATTCGAAGAACGAAGAGACGCCGTTTTTTAAGGCCTCCAAAGAGTCAAAGTTTTTTCCATTTATATAATTTTGCAATGACCGGAACAAGTGATAGTCAGATGGTGCGATATCAGGAGAATACGGTGGATGCGTTAAGACATCCCATTTCAGGCTCTTCAGTTTGCGCAGCGTCTTTTTCGAAACGTGTGGTCTGGCGTTGTCGTGATGAAAGACGACTCCCTTGCGATTTGACAAAATCGGACGTTTCTCTTTTATTTCTCGATTCAGATTGGTTAATTGGCGACAGTACTTGTCCGAATCAATCGTTTCGCCAGCGGGGAGAAGCTCGAAATAGATTATGCCCTTGCAATCCCACCAAATAGAGAGCATCATCGGGTGCAAACTGGCCTTTGGCATTGCGTCACCATGCTCACCTGATTGTTTCCATGTCCGTTTGCGCTGAACATTGTTGTAGAGGACCCATTGCTCATCGCCCGTCACTAGTCGATCCAAAAACGACTCGTTATTGAACCGCCCGAGTAAAGAAACGGCTACAGAAATTCGCTTGATTTTGTTCTTCTCGGTCAGCAAATGGGGCACCCATATATCGAGCTTCAAATCGAATCCCATCTTTTTTAAACGCCGAAAAGCAGTTGATCGGTCAACGTTTAGTGCTGTAGCAACTTCTTCTGTTGAAATTCGCGGATTATTGAGCACTAAAGTACGCAAAACATCGTCATCAATGTCAGAAGGTCGACCAGAGCGTGGCTCGTCTTCAAGGTTAAATTCTCCGCGCCGAAATTTAGCAAACCATTTTTCCACAGTTCGTTTAGCTGGTGCTTCATCCTGATAAACATCCTGAATGTTTTTTACGGCTGCGGCAACGTTTATTCCCTTCCGAAACTCGTAAAGCATAACATGCCGTAAATGCACCTAATCGATACTCATTTTTAAAGTGATATTTCTCGAAGCAGTTTGTATGAAAACAAATGATTTTTTTTTAATAACAGCTGAAGACGTCACCTTTCCAACGTTATATAATATGTAGATGGAAGTATTAATGACAACACTTTACGACGCTTATAACTCCATCTATTGAAACTCCGCACGAACTTTTGCACTCACCCAATATGTTATATTCGTTAACTTCGGAATTAAGATACGTAATCTGAATTGTTTCTAGTCGTTAATTTAATGAAATATAGATGTATATTTAACATAATTAATATTAACATACACTAAACATCTAAACTTATTTTAAATATAACTACGTTTTACAATGTTTGTAAATGGAATAAAGTTAAAAATCAAACAATATTACGTACTTGTGAAATGAAATTCTTCTACAATACTCCAGTTCGATCTGCGAGGCTCTTTTTCTTTTCGGATCGGTCCGATTAGTACAGCCCGAAATTATACAGGACGGCATTGTCAAAGAAAAAACATAGAACTTTCTTTTCATTCACATTAAGCTTAATAAAAGACTTCGAAGCTCAATCTTTTTGATACGTTTATTGACTATATATCTTAAACTTCGGATATCTTCAGTCAAATTCGTTCATTAGCCGACGGTGTCCTATTGTAAAAAGAGACAATAGGCAAATAAAGGAGAGTGCTCTCACTCCCCTTACCGTAAATTTCCCAACCCCCTTGCCTCAAAGCTTACTTTGCTTTCCGTTCATAAATTTTAAGTTCATGCTATCAACAGGTGATGATGGTCTATGAGGTTGGAGCGTTGGATAGTACCTACGAGAGCTCAGGTTCAAGTCTAGAAACATCCCGGTACATTTTTTCTCTGACGTATACATGACGTCACGGCCGCCATCTTGCTGCGTGACGTCTTATCCCCACCCTGAGTTCCTTCTGCCGCGCGACGTCATACCCCGCTCCATGAATTCCCCGCTTCCCCGCGCTCCCTTCAGCACTCCTGAGTTAGAACCGGCCTAGTATATCTACTCGCAACGTTCGAAACGTCGGTGAACCCGTACAGCTCAACATCGACACCCCCGTCTCCAAATCCCGTCCACCAGGGAATTCGCAAGCCATCGAGAGCCGAAAACTCTAAATAAATGTGTTGCCACCGAGCGGGGAAGTTTCTCCGGAACGTCATCCCAGCAGAGATTGTGCCGCCACAATTGCTGCATGAAAATCTTCGCGGTTGTGGTGACCGGCGTGACCCACCGTAAGGGACCGTAGAGTCGCGCAATAGCGGAGAGAATTTCCCGTTTACTTGGTGGGAGTTTGTCAAGCAACGAAACGTTGATTTGAAAAACGTCGAGAGACGGGTACCATCCGATCCCGAGTATTTTAAGATTTTCGTCGGTCGCGAGTGATTTAGAGCATGTAAGGCCGTGATTCTCCTCAGCGAGATCGAAGAGGAGAAGTAATGAATTACTCGCCCATTTATGCAACTCGAACCCGTTACAACGAAGAAGCGCGATCAGCTGATCGCGAGTCTCGTGTAAGAGCGGTTGAGTATCCCCCCCCCCAAACAACACATCATCGACGTAAATGTTGTTAACTATACGACATATATTTAGTGATATATATGATGATGAAATATTACATATATATGAAATATGTACAGGGTCATCGAAAAGTATCGGACCCCCCTAATATCTTCAGTTAGAATGCATTTTGGAGAAAATGTCCAATAGCAAAGTTGTATGGTTTTAAGCGGGGAGTAATATGATGACCTTGACTTTGACCTTGACCATGTCCTTCAAGGTCATTTCAAGGTTAACCTTATTTTTTTTAATAGAACTCCCAACATTTTATTGCATATTCTTATAGCTTATCTCGAGAGATTTCCAAAACACTATAATAAAACATTTTTTCATTAAGTACTTTTTGAGTTATAAAGGTTTTAAGTTACCAATTTGTTAAGTGATGTGTGATTCCGGCCAATTAAGGCAAGAGTAATGTGTTCCGACCAGTTAAGGCAAGAGTGGTGTGTGATTCCGACCAGTTAAGGCAAGAGTGATGTATGATTCCGGCCAGTTAAGGCGAATTTCATTCCAATTGGTCAGCTTGGGCAGAATATTCAATTATACCAAACAATTCACAACAAATGTTCAAATTGTTGCCCTTCAACAGTCTGGCAATGTGCCAATCTGTTATAAACAGCTGAAACCGCATTCCGGAACGTTTCCGGCGGTATTAGTTCTATCTCTCGAGTTATTCTCCCTCTTAAATTATCTAAATCTTGAGGCTTGGTGGCATAAACTTTACTTTTCAAGTAACCTCACAAAAAAAGTCAAGTGGGGTCAAGTCCGGAGACCGAGGTAGCCACTCAATATAATCCCTTCGCCCTATCCACCTGTCCTGAAAGACCTCATTCAAATATTGACGGACAATGACACCATAATGAGGTAGAGCTCCATCTTGTTGGAAATAAATTTCATCTATACCAGCTCTCCACCACTCTCCACCAGCTATGTCTCGAATAGCTGGAACAATTTATTCGCGAAGCATGACTGTGTATATTTGTGCTGTCAAATTACCTTCAATGAAGAAAGGGCCAACTGGTCTACCATTAAGAGTACCAGCCCATACGTTAACTTTTTATGGATATTGGGTATGATTGTCTCTTTTCCAGTGAGGATTAACGTCATTCCAGTATCTACAATTGTGTTTATTTACATTTCCAGTCAGTTCAAATGTTGCCTCATCAGAGAAAACAATATTATTAAGTAATAGAGGATCGTCGACAATCATCTCCATCATAAGATCACAAAATTCTATGCGTCTATCAAAATCGTCTTCGGACAACTCTTGGACCAAATGGAGTTTGTATGGATGCCATTTATTCAATTTCAGAATTTTACAGATGCATTACCGATTTCGTGTTCTTGTGCAACGCGATTGATGGAAATGTGGGGACTTTCAATGAAAGACTGTAAAACATCTAATGCCTTATTATTATTTGTTGCTGTTTTACGTCTACCAGATCTTGGGCGGCTTTTAACTCTACCAATGTCCTCGAAACGTTGAATAGTACGAATTACAATACTTTTGAAGATACTATTATTTTCATTCCGAAAAATTTCATTAAATAATCGCGTTACTGTTTTATACCCTCTTTGTTGATCTCCCCATCCTCGCATCATTAACAGTGTTATTCGATCTCTTTCAGAAAACTCCGCCATTCTTAATTAGAGCAAAGAAGAATTAATCAGGTAAGTGATAGGAAATTGATCTAAATAATTAAGTAGAGAAAAATACTAATTATTAAGTGTTGGTCCAACTATCGATTTGTTTATTTCAACCAGCACTAGCAAAAAGCTCGTTGAGCAACTGAAAATCTAATAGATCAATTAATAATATTTACGAACAAATTCTGGGCTATTGGAAACAAAATGAAGATGTTTGGGACAATCAATTGAAGCGCAATGGCTTCTTTTGTTACAGAAACAATTTTTGGAGCTGTGCGTTCTCGTCCACGAGGTGACTGCTGCTCGCTAAGAAGAAGACAGCACTGCATCAAAGATTCAAATCAGTGATTCGCATTGTTTGCTCAAGAGTTTGTATTACTATTGGTGCCTGCGAGAGTGAGACAATAAAGACCGGCCCCGCCAACGCTTTCGGGCAGATTCCCGCTAACGCCTTCAGACATCACGCATTCGAGCAGCTTCTCGCGATTACCTTCGGGCAGTTTTCCGCCATAGCCTACTAATATAACCGCTTGAAGCCGTACAACTTTGCTACTGAACATTATTCCAAAATGCATTCTTACTGAAAATATTAGGGGGAGCCGATACTTTTCGATTAATGCATTTTCTTCAAACCAATTAATTCGTCTCATTATTTCGCGCACAAAAGTATTAAGGTTATGATTATTGAAAGCTAAATAATATTTTACAAGATATTTTACATTTTGTGGCAAAAAATTGTTAACTTCAAACCTTTATAACTCAAAAAATACTTAATAAAAAAATGTTTTATTATAGTGTTTTAGAAATCTCTCGAGATAAGCTATAAGAATATGCAATAAAATGTTGGAGGTTCCATTTAAAAAAATAAGGTTGACCTTGAAAGACATAGTCAAGGTCAAAGTCGAGGTCATCATCTCACTCTCCGCTTGAAACCATACAACTTTGCTATTGGACATTTTCTCCAAAATGCATTCTAACTGAAGATATTAGAGGGTCCGGTACTTTTCGATGACCCTGTATGAAGCGATATCTGCAATATTATACACGGTGTTATAAAAGTCCCGGAAGAGCAGAATAACTCGAAAAATATGAGTCCTAGAAAAAATGCGAAATATTAGGTTTTTATGATTTTTTTCTGCCTATCTGACGGTGACCTTGGATTTGACCTTGACGATGATATTGAAGGTCATTTCGAGGACAGGTCAATTTTTTTAAACGGGACCCCATACTTTTGACTCCAGGAATGAAAAGAACGGAAAATTTTACGTTCGGATGTGACCTTGAACACTGCCAAATTTGACCTCTGAAGGTCACATAAAGGTCTAAGCTTGTTTTAGGCTGAAAACGCGAATATCATCGAAAATGCACCTGCTAGGGAGCAATGTTACGCATAAGAATAACAATATAGTGGTCAACGAGGGACATTCAGCCGTGACCTTGCCCTTATTCTTAAGGTCATGAATTAAGATTATTATTAAGGTCAAACCAGACTTTTTTAGGACTGAAAATCCATACTTTTGACCTAAAAGTGTCAAGATTGAAAAATCTTACGTTCGGATATGATGTTTTCAACCTTGACCTTGTTCTCAAAATTATGCGTTTTACGTTACTTCACTGATCGTGAAGTCTACTGAAAGTACAGCGTCTCAGAACCTGACCACTGAAGGCAAGGTGTCTCAAACCCGACCACTGAAGGCAAGGTATCTCAAACCCGACCACTGAAGGCAAGGTGTCTCAAACCCGGCCACTTAGGGCAAGGTGTCTCAAACCCGACCACTGAAGGCAAGGTTCAGTTAGTCCCGGCCACCAAAGGCAAAGCATCTTGTAACTCGGTCTGAGATTACAAGAGATGTTCAAAATGTTCCTCATTGACCGTTTGACAGTGTGTTTGACATGTCAAGGTTGAAAACGTCATATCCGAACGTAAAATTTTTCAATATTGACACAAAGCGTTTATTATTTTGATTTTTTATTCTTGTTTATTCAAAACAGTCTCCATCTGAGTCAATACAGCGCTGGAAACGTCCAACAAATTTTTCGAAACATTTTTTATACTCATCGGCTGAAATGGCTTTTAGTATGGCGGTCGAAGTCTTTTGGATGACCCGGATGGTATCGAAACGATTTCCTTTCATCGCCAATTTCAGTTTGGGAAATAACCAGAAGTCGCACGGAGCCAAATCAAATGAATACGGTGGATGATCGATAACAATGATGCCTTTCTTAGTCAAGAATTCACGTACCATGATGGCTTTGTGCGATGATGTATTATCGTACAACAAAAACCAACTGCCTGGCTCTCGATATTCCAGTCGAAATCGTCGAATTCTGGCCCACAATCGTTGTAGAACTCTTAGATAATATTCTGCGTTCACCGTCTGACCTTCTGGGACGAATTCATTATGAA
Organism: Harpegnathos saltator; assembly: GCF_003227715.2. Taxonomy (NCBI): domain Eukaryota; kingdom Metazoa; phylum Arthropoda; class Insecta; order Hymenoptera; family Formicidae; genus Harpegnathos; species Harpegnathos saltator. The sequence continues at coordinate 132,685 of NW_020230643.1, forward strand.
CAATTCCCTTTGCATCCAAGATGTTACGTCCTAGAGGAGGAACGCAACCTTTTCGTTCGCGAGTAAGGCGAACCTCGTTCGTACACGCGTGTCAGTGGATGGATCAGGGACCCGACGGGTCCCTTTACTCGGGCACCGACGTACGACGAGCGGTCCGTTTTTCGGTCAGAGACGCGAATCCCTTTACCGAGGATAGGACCATGAGTTGACTGTTGGAAGGGTGTATGTGATTTTGAAACCAATTGGAAAAAGAATGAAATATAAACAGATTTATTAAAATGAGTATAATAACAAAATGAATTACGGCGCGGTTTAATACAATTGATGAATGACTGTGTATGTGTATGTGTGTATGTATGAGAAGTGAAAGGAGGAAATAATAAATAAAAAAAAAGGAAGGAATATGAGTAAAGAGTTAGTCGGGTGAGGGGGAGCGTGAGTGGTCGGGTGAATTTAAGGGAATGGATAGTTCGGAGAAGGAAACTGGTGAATAAGATATCGAAGGGGTTGAAGGCGGGGACGCGTGTATAGGAGAAGAAGGCGGAGTACCAGGGGAAAAACGAGGAAGAAGGTAAGGGGGTAGGAGTGTAGGATCCGGGTGATAATCAGTTCCTAACGCTATATTAACTATGGCTCGGAGGTAGTGGATCTGAGACGTAAGTTGGTCTGGATCGCTAATCAAAAACTGCCTCGAACGTTCGGAAAACGGGGTGAAGGGTTATTCCTATGTTGTAGTAATGACCTACTAAAAACGGATTTCAATAATATGGGGAATTAATAAGATGGTGGTAGAAAAGGTAGAAGCAAAGAAAATGTAACTTACTGGTGATTCCTGGGATGCGAGAAATGAACAAGATATATAGGCGGCTCCTGCTCTGTAGGTTAGGATGGGTTGTGCGACTCCCTTCCAATTGTCCAATTATGGCACAATAGCACTGATTCCAAATTTTTATTTTTGTCCCCCAAAAAAATAAGACAGAGGACGTAAGAGTATGTGTAGTGCCGAAACAAAACCGAAGACGAACGAGTCTAAGGACGCGTTTTTACAGGTCTGACTTTTGAATCTAGAATCTAAGTGAATGTGAATCTGCTCTTTTTCCTGTCTCTCAGAATAGAAGTAGTGTCGCGGAGGCGGATTACCGTTTTTATAGTGATAATCGAAGGCAGAAGCTATCAGAGTGGGTAGAGAGATGGCCTTTGAGGAAGGGGTGAATTGGTCTTAGTGGGAAAAAGTCTCAGCCATTAGTGAAGTTAAAAGACATCGTGGGAGGAGACAGTTAGTTTTTGGAGATATGAATATGGAAGGACTAAAGGGTGGAGCGTGGGTGTTTCATAGTTTTAGGTGGATATGATATGATTGGCTGAATGAATTAGGCGCGACAAGCGTGGAGGTGGTGGATTCTTGAGATAGAGAAATGTACACAAGTGGCCGGCTGGAAAAATCAAAATGCCGTAAATCAAAGGCTGAGATCAGATTTTACGACTATCAGTGAAGTAAGCTTTGTCGGTTGACTGATAGGGCACATATGGTTTTAGATTGGGAAGATGTAAGTTTCAAGTTTTAGAGCAGGAATGCTCTGAGTTGCTTTGTTTCACTGAAGGTTTGTTAGCGCGGAGTTTCAAATTTTTATAGCTAGGACGACGGACACACTTGGCGAACACTACCCAGATATAAACTTTAAACGAAGACGTAGATTTTTACAACAGGGCACTGTTTCCTGTTATGGAATTTTCCCGAATCGCCTTTCATTTGGCGCGACGGCTGTTCGCCAGATGGGTCTGTTTCCTAATTTATATTTATATATGTATATATTCCTATTATAGTTATATTAGGAGAATATAAATCCACGAGAGGAAAGAATTTTTACTAATTAAATCTACAAGACGTAACAAAGAAAACGGTCATTGTCTTCATTTTGCTCTTCTGAAAGCGTAATTTTTGCTCTTTTGCCTCTTCTGGTGACTTCCATGCCGCACTCTGACGTTTTGTTTTTGGCTCGTATTGAAAACACCACGTTTCATCACCAGTTACAATGACTGACATGCTTGCCGGATTCCTTCGAGACATTTTTAACATGTCTTTTCAATGCTGAACTCTCCAATCTTTTTGGTCGTCTGTCAGAGTGTGTGGCACGAAGCGCGTACAGATCTTCCGTTTACCTAAATCTTCGGTCAAAATTCGATAGACTGTGCTTTTCGGTATCCCAGTTTCCTCTTCGATGAGTCTCGCAGACACACAGCGGTCGCTTCGAAGAATTTCTTTGACTTTCTCGACGTTTTCTTCATTACGAGTGGTTGTTGGCGGTGGTGCTCGGTCATCGTCTGCAAGGTTCTCACGACCGTCACGGAATCGGCCAAACCAACGGAAAACCTGTGCACGGGACATGCATTCATCCCCGTACACATTTTTTAGCGTTTCGTACGTTTCTGCACCACTTTTACCCAATTTAAAACAGAATTTAATATTCGCTCTTTGTTCCATGTTGGTTTTTCGACCGACGTACACAAAGTGACTTTACATAAAATGTCAAACCACAGTGAAATATCAACCGAATTCGTTCAAATTTTGAGGTTAAGTAGATGAAGGGTAGAACATTCACCTACCATCATTTACTCATAGATGTCGCTGCGTTAAGAACTTTAATGGAACTAGTCATCGTATCTGGGACAGACTGTGTACATGATTGACTCCAAAGGTGCTTTTGCTGGGTTGATTTTGACGCCATACTATTTTTTTGTTAACACAGGGGAAATTCATCATGGATACCCCCGACCCTTTGAGAGGATCGGGGTTATGTCAGATTCTTACTGACTAAAACCCCTGCGGGATGTCTACCATTCGGACCGTGGTGGGGGGGGTCAGGGGAATTACTCCCGTATTCCCTCCCCGACACCCCGACCCCAGGGCTCTCCGGGAGCCCCTTGCCTCGAGTACAGCGCCCTGTCCCACTCAAGGAGTCCAGGGCGCGATGCCCCGATCAGTTTCCCCGCCGGGTTGGCCTTCTGGTTTCAACTTGGAGGGAGGGGACATCCACCCTCCCTCCGCCTCCCATTGCTCCCCTCCATGGTAGGGGGCGGGGGAGTGAAGCCCAGCCCCAAACCGGGCTTCCACTCCCCCTTCGCCTACCCTATCCGACATCTAGGGGAGGAGGCAGGTGGGTATTACGCACCCGTCACCCCTCTCCCCCCGCGCATCCGAAGGCGGGCCCGAGGCGGCCGAGGAGGCGGCATCCGGCGAATCGGTGGCCTATTCTCCTTCTCAGCCGGCGTCTCCTCGGGTCCGCTGCCCATATCCGGGGATCGCCGCCCTTCCCGCCGCTCTCTGCGGCGGTTTCCGGGGCGACACTCCCAATCTGCAACTACCTTCCGCGACATTACATCGCGACAGAAGGAGGCCGCCGTTCCCCTGGCTTGCACCATGGCTTGCACCATGCGCGGGAGCGAGAGATCCTGCTCCCTACACCCCATTGCCCGGACGAGGACATCGCGCCTCTGGCTCCATGCCACGCATTCGGCCAGGGTATGGTGCACGATGTGGTCTCACTTCGGGCAGTGGTGGCACCCGGTGGTGGGTTCCTTCTTGATCCGGTGCAGGTAATGCCCGAAGCTTCCATGCCCTGTCATCACCTGCACCAGATGGTATTTTAGTCCGCGTCCCCTCCTGCCTTGCAATTCTGCCAGGCAGAGGCGGACAGCCTCTGTTGTCAGTTGCCCGAACTCCCGGACATCACGTCCACCCACCGTTCAAGAGTTCGGGCGACCGCCTGGGATCTTAGGGCCGCCAGACTCCTGGCCGATACCGCCTCCCCTTCTCGTGGAGCTTCTTTATCCTACAATAGAGGGTACTCCGCTCTTCGGCTAGGAGCTCCACCAGGAGGGGAGCCGGCCAGGGTCGTCGCCGCCATGTACGATACGGAGCGGAACTCCCGTATCGCCCTCACGACTACCGTCCTTAGCGCCTGGCGTATAAGGCTTTTGCCTTGGACGGTGGCCATCAGCTGAGGCGCCCATATATGCACCTCATAGAGGGCGATCGAGAGAACCACTCCCACGTACAGGCGGCGCGCATGCCACCTCGTGCCCCCTGGGTTTGCATCAGTCTGGCTAGCGCCAGACCGGCTTGCTTCACCCAGGGAGCCAGGTCCTTAAAGTGGGCCCTAAAATCCCAACGCTGTCCAACATCAGGCCCAGATATTTGATCTTGGGCCCAACGCGGACGCGGGCTCCGCCCACCGAGACCTGGGTCTCCGGCGGCGCCCCACGGCTGCCGTCATGGAAAAAGACGGCTTCCGTTTTCTGGAGCGCCACCTTTAGACCCAGGCTTTCGATGGTTCCCACCACCGAGACCAGCGCCACCTCGGCTCGGAGGCGGGCTTCCCCCCAGTTCTCCTCCCCGGCCACCACTAGCGTGTCATCCGCATAGCAAATCACGTGGCAGCCAGGGGAGAGAAGCGTGCGCAGTACCCTATCGAACGCGATGTCCCACAGCAGAGGGTCCAGTATGGACTCCTGCGGGACATCGCGTTCCATGTTCCGCCGGCCTTGGACCCCGCCTCTCTTGGAGTAGGCGAGGTCCCTATCCCCAAAGTAGGCCGCCAATATGCGCCGCAGATGGGCGGGCACTCGATAGTGTTCGAGGGCCCGCCCGATCTCCGGCCAGGGCAGGGTGTTGAAGGCGTTAGTTATGTCTAAAGACACCGCCAACAACACTCCGCCCTCCTCCTCCACGACGGCACGGGTCAGGTCCCGAACGTATTGTATCGCATCCAGCGTTGACCGTCCGGGCCTGAACCCGTATTGCCTGTCGTGGAGGTCTAGCCCCTCTGAGGACAAGTGCTGGACGAGGCGGTCCGCGATGATGAGTTCCAGCATCTTGCCCGCCTCGTCCAGCAGGCAAATCGGCCTATAGACCGGCGGCCCCCCGGATATCTTGCTGGCCTTTGGGAGGAGGACCAATTTGGCCCTCCTCCACTCCTGGAGGAAAACCCCCTCCCTAAGGTACCCGTTTAATACACGTCTTGTGGCTGCGGCCATGTTCCCTTCGTCAAGGGTGAGAGCCCAGGCGCGGCCAGGAATGCCGTCGGGGCCCGAGGCTTTGCCCCTGACCCCTAGCTTTTTCCTGGCCCTGGTAAACTCCTCCGGACCGACCTCCAGTTCCTCGCCCCATTCCCCTCCCTCTGGGGAGGGCCCCCTCCACCCTCGGAAAGAGGATGCCGAGGAGCCTCTCGAGGTCCTGGGGGTCCATCGACTCCGTGGGTGGGGGCACCTACGGACAGATCTTACCAACCATCCGCTTGTGGACCGTCCGACCGGACGCCCCCACGGATCGTCGTCCAGGGAGCTCACCAGTTGTTCCCAGGCTCCCTTTTTCGCCTCGGTTAGGGCGACCTTGAGGGATTTTCTCTCTTCGAGATAGCCCTCTCTTTCCCTCGCGACATCCCCGTCGTTCTCCCGGGCTTGGGAATTCTCCCGTCTGGCCTGAAGACAGGCCTGGCGGAGCTCGGCCAAGGCCTCACTCCACCAATATGCGGCCCGGCAACAACGGGGGTGGGACCGGGGTATCGCGACGTCGCACATCGCTGTCACGATTACCACCACTTTCCTAGCCCCCTGAAAGGGGCTAGCGTCCTACTCACCTGGCCCCTCTCCTAGGTGCCAAGTGGCCACGAGGGTGGCCGTCTGGAACATGTCCGCATTCAGCTGACAGGGCCCACCTTCGGGAGAGGGAACTTCGGTTCCTCTCCCCTGGGCGGCAGTCTAGCACCTGCGGAGGTGCGGCGGGACCGAGGGCCCAGACTATATACAGCCTTGGCCATAAGTATAAAGCACTTTCAATTTATTACTGTTCCGTACGGCACGTGATGCCGTACGGAAAGTCGGTGTCGGAATCGACGCTGCAGGGCGGACGGCCTGGTTCCCGGGGCGTTTTCGCTAGCGGCGGGGGACGCGGGTTCTCGCGAGCGAGCGCGCGGGACTCCCGGTAGGTTCAGCCGCGGCCGCTACACGGCGCGGCTCGCGATTCCGCTGCCCGCAGGCAAGATTCGACCGCCCGGATATATAACCGGGCGCGCCGTGCCTGGTCTTTGCCTTGCCTTGTCTTCTGCCTGGCCAGTTTTGGTAGCAAGTAGTGCTACGCGTTAGTGCATCGTGTACTGGGGATTACCGACGCGCTTTCTTGGTTTCCTAGGGCGATCGGTCTTCCGTTCAGATTCGAAGCACTACTCTATATACTCTGCTGAGTTGAAGGTGGCGCCGATACACCCTGCTGGGTTGAGGCTAATGGTTCGAATCTCGTTTGTGATCTCGGGCTCACGGCGTTGCCGTGATCTTAGGAGCGACTCGACCGTCTCCTCAGAGCTTCGAGCTCCCTTGTTGCCCAAGTGTCCGTAGGGGGCCTTGGCAATTTAGGAGCGGCTCGGTCGCAGTCCTAGAGCGTTCGCGCTCCTTCGCCCAAGTGTCCGTTGGGAACTTGGCTTTCTCGCAGGAGCGACTCGGTCGTCCTGCGAGCCGGAGCTCTCGGAGCTCCATTCCCACGCGTCCTCGGGACCGTGGCTGGCTATTGGCCGTTACGTCCGGAAGGGCAGGCCATCCGAAACGACGGAGGTCGTTTCGTTGCACGTCCTTGGCGTGCTCCGGGTGCCGCGCACCGTTGACGTCACGGACGTGTGTCCTGCGGGACCTTGCGTAAGCGACATTGTTCGCTTGTACATAGTTGCGTCGTTCTCCTGCGTTGTTCCACTTGCGTTTTACTACATTACTTCCGCGACATTCTATTGCGTCTACTGCGTTCGTTGCGTTTTACTTCGGCGTCTCTACATCCTTGCGTGCGTGTCCTCTCTCTCTCTCTCGCGATCGCTTCGCCGCAGTCCCTGAGCGCGGTGCGTTGGCGCGCGATGTTGCGTGTTCAGCAGGGTCCGTGGTCGCCTTACGGGACCCCGGCTTTCGATCAGGACGACCGGTCGGTCGTCGAGCGGACTCGAGCGAACTTGGACGCAGGCGGACGTCGCTCTGCGATCCCTTATTTCCAGCCAGCTCTCCGGAGCTATCATATGTTCGGTCTTGTTCCGAACAATTACATTTTCTTAGAAATTAATACATATACACATATTAAATATATAGTTTCATTAATTAGAGGAATTTTAATATAGAAACTTTCATAAGGGGAATATTTTGCTTTCACATTTCAGTTGGTAAACCTGTTTATTTACATTTAGGTTATGTCGAGAACAGTCCTTGAAGTGTTAATCTCGAAGATTTCTCAATTTTAAGATATTGTATTAATCTGATTGTGAAAGTGTAAAATAAAGTCAGTGTTAAAAAGGCAATATGCCAAAAATCCGAGAACTTTCTGAAGGTGAAAGGGCACAGATCGTCCTTTTAGTCTCTCAAGGCATAAGCCAAGTGAAAATTGCGCAAAAAATGAAATGTTCTCGTTATTCGGTGCAATCGACCTTAAAACGATTTAAGGAGACTGGGAAACACGCAAATAAACCCCGCTCAGGTAAAAATCGCATAACTTCGAAACGAGAGGATCGTTACTTATACGCCATTCTTTAAAAAATCGCCGCAAGACGTCTAGTGAGCTCGCTGTTGATCTCAATGAACAAGGAGATATAATAATTTCTGCACGAACCATTAGAAGAAGGCTTCGGGAAGCTGGTTTAAAAGGTTGCATAGCAAGAAAAAAACTGTGGCTCTCAGAGCGTAATAAAAAGAAACGCTTAGAATGGGCCCAAGAACATAAGAATTGGAGTGAAGATGATTGGGTTAAAATTATTTGGTCAGATGAATCCAACTTTGAGGTAAGTTTCCATTACATCTTTATTTAAAAATATAATAGGAAATATGAATTAAAATAATAAAGTAATGTAAAGGAAACAGAGATAAAAGTTTGTGATATTTTTAACGTTATGTTTTACAGATTTTCGGGACTTCTGGCGCGATTTTCATTCGAAGGAGGGTCGGGGAAGCATATCATTCTGATTGTGTAGTGCCTACGGTCAAACATGGTGGCGGAAGTGTTATGATTTGGGGTTGTATTGCAGCAGAAGGTGTTGGTCAAATGTTTGTATGCGAAGGAAAAATGAATAGCAACAAATATATTTCAGTTTTGGAGGCTTCACTGGAGAGTTCCTACATTAAAATATTTGGAGACGAAGATCATTCTTCGATAATATTCCAACAGGATAATGCTCCATGTCATACATCTAAAACAACGAGAGATTGGTTGATAAAAAACAATATCCGAGTTTTGGATTGGCCTGCACAGTCCCCTGACCTAAATCCTATTGAACATTTGTGGTCAATATTAAAGAGAAGGATCAAGAAACATAGAGTATCATCGCTAGAGAATTTAAAGTTCATTTTACGCCAAGAATGGGAGAACATTACTCCTGCTGTATGTAAAAAATTAATGTATAGTATGTCAAAAAGAGTACAAGCAGTACTGAAAGCTAAAGGAGGAGTAACAAAATATTAAAACTGCTATGAAAATAAACATTATTTTTCTATAAAATTGTTTCTTATAATATATTGTTGTTTGTTAACAAGTTTAAATTATTTTTTCAAGGTGCTTTATACTTATGGCCAAGGCTGTATCTGTGATCAGATAACGTCTCGCCTTCGGTCACCATCGCCTATTCCCAGAAAATCCGGGCAGCCGAAGGGGAAGCCCAGGTCAAATCAATGACCGACTCCCTGTTCAGCTGCACACAGGTGCTGGCCGACCCCCTGTTCATCAACAGGAGGCCGAGTCCCGCCGCCTAGCCGATCACTGCGTCCCGAGGATCCCCCTGCCGGAGGCTGCAACCCCACTCCATGGAGTGGGCGTGACGCCATACTCCTGTAATCTTGTAAATAGTGCTTGCAAGTGCTTTGTATTGGGTGAGTGCAAAAGTTCGTGCGGAGTTTGTGAGTAAAAGTCACACAGTGATTAGGCAAACAAAAATCTTTATTCAATCAATGATATATTCTCCATCGTTTTCTATAATCTTTTCCCAACGTTCTGGCAGCATACGGATGCCTCGATCATAAAAACTGCGCGGTTTAGATTCGAAGAACGAAGAGACGCCGTTTTTTAAGACCTCCAAAGAGTCAAAGTTTTTTCCATTTATATAATTTTGCAATGACCGGAACAAGTGATAGTCAGATGGTGCGATATCAGGAGAATACGGTGAATGCGTTAAGACATCCCATTTCAGGCTCTTCAGTTTGCGCAGCGTCTTTTTCGAAACGTGTGGTCTGGCGTTGTCGTGATGAAAGACGACTCCCTTGCGATTTGACAAAATCGGACGTTTCTCTTTTATTTCTCGATTCAGATTGGTTAATTGGCGACAGTACTTGTCCGAATCAATCGTTTCGCCAGCGGGGAGAAGCTCGAAATAGATTATGCCCTTGCAATCCCACCAAATAGAGAGCATCATCGGGTGCAAACTGGCCTTTGGCATTGCGTCACCATGCTCACCTGATTGTTTCCATGTCCGTTTGCGCTGAACATTGTTGTAGAGGACCCATTGCTCATCGCCCGTCACTAGTCGATCCAAAAACGACTCGTTATTGAACCGCCCGAGTAAAGAAACGGCTACAGAAATTCGCTTGATTTTGTTCTTCTCGGTCAGCAAATGGGGCACCCATATATCGAGCTTCAAATCGAATCCCATCTTTTTTAAACGCCGAAAAGCGGTTGATCGGTCAACGTTTAGTGCTGTAGCAACTTCTTCTGTTGAAATTCGCGGATTATTGAGCACTAAAGTACGCAAAACATCGTCATCAATGTCAGAAGATCGACCAGAGCGTGGCTCGTCTTCAAGGTTAAATTCTCCGCGCCGAAATTTAGCAAACCATTTTTCCACAGTTCGTTTAGGTGGTGCTTCATCCTGATAAACATCCTGAATGTTTTTTACGGCTGCGGCAACGTTTATTCCCTTCCGAAACTCGTAAAGCATAACATGCCGTAAATGCACCTTATCGATACTCATTTTTAAAGTGATATTTCTCGAAGCAGTTTGTATGAAAACAAATGATTTTTTTTTAATAACAGCTGAAGACGTCACCTCTCCAACGTTATATAATATGTAGATGGAAGTATTAATGACAACACTTTACGACGCTTATAACTCCATCTATTGAAACTCCGCACGAACTTTTGCACTCACCCAATATGTTCTTCTTCGTTTAAGGATGCGACCAGTATGTCATCGATATATGCGTATCAAAAGTTTAATCCATGTAGAACTTCGTTGATAAACCGTTTGTGCTAAAAGGTTTGTGCTGCGTTGCTGAGTCCGAAAGGCATGTAGAGAAATTCAAAAAGTCCGAATGGTGTTGTTACAGCCGTTTTTTTGGATGTCATCAGGATGTACTGGAATCTGATTGTATGCTCTTACAAGATCAATGGTTGAGAAGATCTTCTTATCGTGCAAGCTTTGCGAGAAGTCTTCGATGTGTAGAACTGGATACCGATCTGATATTGTTTTTGCATTGAGTCTTCGATAGTCTCCACATGGTCGCCAAAACTCATCTTTCTTGGGTACCATGTGTAAAGGAGACTTTTTGCCCAGGGACTTTTTGAGGGGCGGATGATGCCGTCTTGTAGGAGCAGATTGAATTCTACTTTTGCTGCTTATAGTCGGTCTGGAGCTAATCGTCTTGGTCGGCATGTCTCCGCTGGTTCCTTGGTTGTTTTAATATGATACACTGTTGTGTGCTTCATTTTCCTTTGAGGGGTGTTTGGTCTTGTGATTTCCGGAAACTTTTTTAGTAATTGGTGATACGCGTCCCCGGTGCTGAGGTTCTTCACTGATTGCTCATTGCTGCCTCGGAACGTTCCATTTGTTGTAAGGCCAGTTGTTCCATCGACGAGTTTCCTTGCTCGAATATCCGGTAGGAGATTGAAGTAGGCTAAGAAATCTGCTCCGATGATGGGATGGGACATATTGGCAATTATAAATCGCCATGGGAATGCGCGTTTAAACCCCAGGTCTGGTTTCGTTGCAATCCAGCCATAAGTGGGTATGGAGGTTCCGTTTGCCGCAAATAGAATGAGCGTCGTAGGATGACGGGACCCTTGGATTGCTTGGTGTGCGGATATACGCTGATATCGGATCCTATGTCGATGAGGAATGATCTTTTGGTTTTTCGACACGTGATAAAAAGGCGGCGTGACTCATGGGCAGTATCACCAGCCGCCATTAGTGACTGCCCTGTACTTTTGGGATTTGGTAGGTGCAAGGTTGTGCACACTTTTGGGCTTTGTCCCTAAATCGTCGATGATAGTAGCATATCGTGGGTTGAGTTTTCTTTTTCTCTCGAGATCGGCTACGTCGGCGATCGCGTTGCTGTGGTTGATTCCACCATTTGTCGAGCTCTGCTACTTGCAGAATGAGTTTATTGAGTTGCTCGATTAGGTTTTTTTCTATGGAAGTCGTGGTGACTTCTGCTATAGATCGTCCGGTTACTTCTTGTATTCGATCCGCTTGTTCTGCAATATCCTCAAGGTGGTCTTGTGCTCGAGTAGCTAGGATTACTTGCATTTGTGCTGGTAGACGTTCTAACCATAATGTGCGTAGAAGTGCTTCGGGAATGTTTACTGCTAGACCTCGTAGGTGTCGTAAGAATTGTGAGGGTTTTCTTTCTCCAAGCTCTTCATGTTCCAGCTCTTCGTGTTCATTGTTCCTGTGAGGCTGATACGCGTTGTATTAAAGCTCGTTTTAAGGTGTCATATTTGTCTGCCTCGGGTGGATTTATAATTACGTCTCTGACCTCTCTTGCGTATCTTGCATCAAGTTATAATAAAGTTGTAATAAAGGATCAAATGCACATAGAACACATAAACTGCATTTCTGCTGCGCAGCTCTTTGAAATCGTTCCGTTTTATCAATGCACATGAAGCGCTTTAATAATTCGGAACGGTTTCTTACGCATTCTATGCGCTAAAATGGACGCCAATCAAAATATCAACAACATCAAGTTATAATAAAGGAGAGTACGTGAGCATATTTGGTAGAGTCCTGTGTGACTCCACTGAGAGTGAACTGGCTTTCTAATTGGGCGAACCAGAGATCTGGTTCATTAGGCCAGAAAGGAGGAGCACGGAGAGCGACCTTGTCGATGTTGGATCCCGGTCGTCGTGTTTCACGGGAGTTTTCGTTGGATGTTCCAGGTCCATCTGTTTCCCTTATTGGTGATCTATTGATCGGCATTTTTGATGTGATAACTTATTCCTTTTGTCGTTGGGAGCCTATCCCTTTTATCGGGATCACCAATTTTGGTGGTCGTTCTCCGTGCTCCTCCCTTCTGTATTTCTGTAACTACGCATATTTTTTATCGTGGGGACTGCGTACGCGTTGTCCCTGTTTTTCTTTTTATTTTGATCGTAGTTGGAAAATGACGTGTGGACGTACCTTAATTTGTCCGGAGCCATATATTGAACTGAACTGAACTGACATTGTGTTATAGCTCGCAGCCAGCGCGATGCATGATGTGATATGCGATGCGCGAAAATCAATGAGCGTACAGCTTCTTCGGAGTACCAGTACGATTATTTCAAATGTATGTCACGATATTTTGACGCTTTACACAATACTGCGATAGTATTGTAGTAATAGTGCAAATTAATATCTTTGCAATATAGCTACAATGTTGCAGAAGTAATGTTGCACAATATTATTTTTGCAATTTTGCAGCAATATTGCACTGCAATATGCAATTTTGCAACGTTGCAGCAATATTGCTGCAGCTTCTGTGTTGTATGGGATTTTTGACCTCGAAAGTTTTAATATCTCTACTTGAGTACAATATCTATGTATTAAACTGTTCACTTTTCTCCTTGCAAACACTCGACAATCCATTGTATAATTTTGCACGCTGATTCGTAAAAATTTCAAACAAAGAAATATTTTCGAAATCAGATGGATATGTCAATTCTCTTGCCAGAAGATGAATATCTCAAATTACTGATATCATTTAAATTATTAGCGTTAATAAAATTATTTAATATTAATAATAATTAAAATATAATAATTATTGTATATTAACATTTACAACGCATATGCATATGTATATTGATAACTGAATATGAAAATTATAAAATTGAATATAAAAATTATAAAAATGGCCACCCCCATTAGCGTCATTTTGTATCATTGCTAGAAGTTGTCCGTGCAGTCTCGAAGGGTGTGTTCCGAAATGCGCATAGAACGTATAGACTGCATTTCTGCTGCGCAGCTCTTTGAAATCGTTCCGTTTTATCAATGCACATGAAGCGCTTTAATAATTCGAAACGGTTTCCTACGCATTCTATGCGCTAAAATGGACGCCAATCAAAATATCAACATCAAAAACCGAATTCCAATAATTGTAAATTTGTCAATGTTTTTGAAAAAGAATAATGAAAGTGATAGCTCCTAATCGAGCGACAGTGAAAATGAAGATGAAGATATATCTCTAAATGATATGCAGACATTGTTTTCTATATTAATGTCAGATAAATGTGGAGAACAAATTATAATTGAAAAACTTACGGATTACGTCGATCGCGTGATTCCTAATTACACTAATGTTATATTCAAAGAACATTTTAGGTAAATATTTCAATATAAATGTCATTAAGTTAATATTTTTTCTGGTTTTATTAAATTTATTTTATTTATAATTTAACCTATTAGAATGTACCCGGCTACATTTGAAATGATTTTATCATTAATTGGGCCAGCATTAAAAGTCACAAATACCACGACTGGTAGAAAATCAATTTCAGCAGAGAAGCAACTATATATTGCTCTATGGTTTATGACTACTCCTGATTCATATAGGTATGTAAAATCCAACAATGTTCTATACGTATAACTATTATTACATTTATAACACTTTTTACTAAGCATTGAATGCTATATCGTTAAGTCTATTCTGTAACTCTTAACGACAGTTCAGCATCGATATATTGTTGTTGCGCTTTTTTGTCGTACATGTTATATGTGCGTAACGACAGTATAATATCGACACTGTCGTTAAAAATTACAGAAAAATTTAATTGACACCATCTCTTGTAGTTAATGCCGAATTTTTGTATCAAAATAAAACACATTGTCGTTATGTAATGTGGCATCAATATAGTTAATAAAAGACGCTTAGATTATTTTGTGACGAGCTTTTCGTTATTTACTTTTCTTACTTTCTGAACTGTTACAGATCTATTTGTGTCAAATTTGGAATTGGTAGAGCAACTGCTTTCAGGGTTGTAAGACGTGTTACTTACGCACTTCATTGCATTGCACCTCGATTTATAAAATGGCCCAAGTACACTGTTGCCACTGATATTATGGAACATTTTAAAAAAACTTGTGGTTTTCCAAATGTCATTGGTGCTATAGATAGAACACACATTAAAATTCGAGGTCCACCAAATATGATACAGTTTCTTACATTAACCGGAAAGATTTTCCATCCTTAAGTGTTCAACTTATATGTGATTCACATGGCATCTTTACACACTGTTATACAGGAGAAGTAGGATCAGTTCACGATGCTCGAGTTTTCAGAAATTCTCCAGTAGCACGTTTTTTAGAGATGCCTGACATATATTTCCCTAATGACTCCCATATTATCGGAGATGCTGCATATGCAATTCATTCACACCTCATACAGCACAGAAGCTGTAGCAACATTGTTGTAACATTGCAAAATTGCATATTGCAGTGCAATATTACAGCAAAATTGCAAAAACAATATTGTGCAATATTATTAGGTTGTTCGGAAAGTTCGTTTCAAATCTTTGAAATAAATTAAGAGCGCAATATTTTACACAAAGAGGAACTTTATTGAAGCAAATATGTACCGTTTTGTTCAACGACCTTGGCCCATCTTTCAGGAAGCTGCATGATGCCTTTGCTCCAAAATAAAGGTTTCTTATTGACGAAGAATTTATCAAGATGACTTTTGAGGACTTTCAAAGATTCGAATTTCTTGTCCCGAAGAAAATTTTTTAAAGAAAGAAATAGATAGTAGTCAGATGGGGCAAGGTCGGGAGAATATGGAGAATGAGGAAGAACGTCCCATTCGAAGTCTAACAGCTTCCTACGGCTAGACATTGCGACGTGAGGTCTGGCGTTATCATGATGGAAAACAATTCCACGCCTGTTGGCCAATTCAGGGCGCTTCCGTGCGATGGCAGTCTTCAGTTCGTCCAGTTGAAGGCTGTACTTCGCCGCGTTGATGGTTTCGTTTGGTTGAAGAAGCTCATAATATACCACGCCCTTAAAATCCCACCAGATACTCAGAAGAACCTTTTTCGCGTGAAGCCCCGGCTTGGCCACTGTTTGCGTAGACGCGTCGCTGGTTCCCCACGACCTCTTGCGGCTAACATAATTGTATAGGATCCAACTTTCATCGCCTGTTATGATCCTCTTCAAGAACGGTTCTTTTTGGTGCCGTTGAAGCAGCATATCGCAGACGTTCACACGTTCCAGCAACTGCCGTTCATTCATTTCGTGTAGCACCCACACATCCAGTCGACTTGAGAATCCTAGCTTCTTCAGATGGTCATGCACGGTGGAAACAGACGGTGGAAACAGACTTGTGCAGAGTGTCGGCGAGTTCTCTAACTGTCACTCGAGGATTTTCGTGCACGAGATCCATAAGAAGCGTTTCATCAACCTCCTGAGGCCGGCCTGAGCGAGTTTGATATTCCATGTTGAAATCGCCAGCTTCGAATCTTCGATACCATTTTCGAACTGTCTAGTGAGTGACGCAGGTATCTCCATATACTGAAAACATCTCATTCAGGGTCTGCGAAGCCGTGAAGCCACGTTTAAAGCAATATAGCATCACATGACGAAAATCGACTTTTTGGTTCTCCATTTTTCAAACTGATTTCTGACGAAATAGTTGCACTTAGGAAGATCTGCGAAGTTTCCTTAGCGGGCTCATAGATCCGGGAATGTTTGTTGACAAACATAAAATCGTTTAGAGCGCCCTCGTTCTTACTGATTACATAGAAATGTGGAGCGCGCGAAATTTGGAACGAACTTTCCGAACAACCTAATATTTCTGCAATATTGCAGCTATATTGCAAAGATATTAATTTGCAGTAACAATTGAATATCCGTGAACGAATGTCCTATGCGACGCTAAACGTTTTAACCTCCTCTTTTTATCTCCTCTTTTAACCTCTATTCGTTAATAGATGTTACAAAAAAACTTGACTGCGATTGTTCAATTTGTAAAGCTTACGGCTTAAATCACCAAATGTTAGACTAGTTAGGGTTAAAGTCGGTCTTAACTCCATGACTCATTGTAAAACCAGCTTGTCGTCATGCTATATCAATATTCTAATTAGTGAAGAAGACCTTGTGCCTCCATCGAATCAACAGAGACCTGGTCACGTGATCAGTTTGCCACTCTCTCCCTTTGAGACTCTCTAGCTGGAAGTTGGAATCTCCTTACAGTGTCTGTTACGTAGCTGGAGAAAAGAGGCATGTAAATACATTTGATTATTGTAACAAAGACGTTATTGTAACATCTTTCGATCAAACTGATCTAGATCGCAGTCATATTTTCATCTCAAACGAGAAAGAACGCTTATCGACATATAATGGCAATGTAAATATCGTTTTGCAACGCAATTCACTCCGTAAAATATTACAATTCGTCCCTTTATATTTTATTTAGTCAAGTTGCAGATGACACAAATGTGTGTGTTGAGAAACTGACGGAACCTTATAACCTTTCTAAAAGGCCTCATTGGAACCACCGTACTCAGAAATTGTATTTTGTCGACCTATATAAGTATACAGGGTGGACCATTTTAACCTTTAATGGAGAATAACTCGACCGGTGAACGAAATAATGAAAAAAGTTTCATACAAAAGTTGTTGGACAAGGAGGGGGACGTATGACCATATCCTTGAATTTGACCTTGACTTTGACCTTAGGGGTTATTTGAAGGTCAAATAACATTTTTTAATTGGAATTGCCTATTTTCGACCCCGGATTTGGAAAGAGCGGGAAATTTTAGAATAGGATATGGTATGATCGATAAGATCAAATGTCATGTTTTGAGGTCATTTCAAAGTCAAAAGGAACTTGTACCTGTATTCATGCGAAAATCGTATCTGTATACGGGGATTTCTAAATTATCTTCTACACTTAGCATTACCCAGAGACAACGACGTGAATGTGGTAGAATTCTGCCTCTTTCGGGGTGCTTGTTTAGAGTGAGTCCCCTTGCCTCTCACTATGCATACTTTGCTATTGTTAATCTAGCTATTCAAAAGGTTTTCGAAAGTTGCACCGTTAGTATTTATGCAATAATTGAGCCTTCTTTGGAAATGGGCCACTGTGCTGAGCAAGACATTTTGTGGAATCGCTTCACAAGCTCGTCTTATGCGATTTTCCATATCTTCTCTTGTTGTTGGTTCTTCTTTGAAAACAACTTCTTTCAAATAGCCCCAGAGATAAAAATCGAGTGACGTCAAATCAGGAGAACGAGGAGGCCATGCAATCGGACCCTCTCGACCAATCCATCGGTTCGGGTACCTTTCATCTAAAAACCTCCTGACTATACGTGCAAAGTGCGGTGGTGCACCATTCTGTTGGAAGAACATCCTTCGCCTGGTTTCCAAGTCTACGTTCTCCAACAAATGAGGCAATTGGTCTGTGAGCAAATCGAGGTACGTATTTGCATTCACAGTACGTTCGAAAAAGAATGGACCGACCAAGTATCCATTAACAATCCCGCACCAGACATTGAGGCTCCAGCGGTGTTGATTGTCAATCGCTCTATGCCAGTGCGGATTGGTATCGGACCAATAATGGCAATTATGCCGGTTCAACTCCCCTGTGTTCTTGAACGTCGCTTCATCGGAAAACATCACAAATCTAAAAAAATTAGGGTCCCGATCGATCTGCTGTAAGGCCCACCGGCAGAACTCGAGGCGTCGATCAAAATCGGCAGGTAATAATGTTTGGGTCAAAGTGATATGATAAGCATGGTACTTCCGAGCCTTCAAAATCCGCAAGATTGTGGACTTCGGTATTCCTGTGGATACCTCCAGTCTACGGCTCGAAATATGAGGATCGAGATAGACCGATGCCAAAATAGTCAGCACGTCATTCGTCGAGCTCGAACGTCATTCTCGTCATATTCGTGATGACGACGTTGACGTGTCATTTGCCCAGTACGTGCCCTCGTGGTCAAATTTCTGATCGTCACGTTACACGGATGTCGTCTCCTCGGAAAGCGCTGAGCGTAAAGTGCTGCGGCATTCACATAGACACCTCGACATTCTCCTAAAATATAAATCATATCAACGATCTCATTGAGTGTATAATCTCCCATTTTAATCACATCAGATCTCTGCTTATTAATACTAAGAGACAAGCTGTATGATAATAATTGAGTTTTATCTCAATGAACAATATTTATTATACTAGCTTTATAATAATTATTGTTATAATTATTATTATCAATATTATTTTTGGGCGGATAATGATAATAATAACAATGATAACACTATTTTATATTCTCAGCGAATAATTCCTTACGAGTGAAAAATGTGAGCATTACTCGGAAGCGACGTGGACATATTGTCTTTCTCTGCGTGCTCCTACCAGCCACATGTGAATGCCGCAGCACTTTACGCTCAGCGCTTTCCGAGGAGACGACATCCGTGTAACGTGACGATCAGAAATTTGACCACGAGGGCACGTACTGGGCAAATGACACGTCAACGTCGTCATCACGAATATGACGAGAATGACGTTCGAGCTCGACGAATGACGTGCTGACTATTTTGGCATCGGTCTATCTCGATCCTCGTATTTTGAGCCGTAGACTGGAGGTATCCACAGGAATACCGAAGTCCACAATCTTGCGGATTTTGAAGGCTCGGAAGTACCATGCTTATCATATCACTTTGACCCAAACATTATTACCTGCCGATTTTGATCGACGCCTCGAGTTCTGCCGGTGGGCCTTACAGCAGATCGATCGGGACCCTAATTTTTTTAGATTTGTGATGTTTTCCGATGAAGCGACGTTCAAGAACACAGGGGAGTTGAACCGGCATAATTGCCATTATTGGTCCGATACCAATCCGCACTGGCATAGAGCGATTGACAATCGCTGGAGCCTCAATGTCTGGTGCGGGATTGTTAATGGATACTTGGTCGGTCCATTCTTTTTCGAACATACTGTGAATGCAAATACGTACCTCGATTTGCTCACAGACCAATTGCCTCATTTGTTGGAGAACGTAGACTTGGAAACCAGGCGAAGGATGTTCTTCCAACAGGATGGTGCACCACCGCACTTTGCACGTATAGTCAGGAGGTTTTTAGATGAAAGGTACCCGAACCGATGGATTGGTCGAGAGGGTCCGATTGCATGGCCTCCTCGTTCTCCTGATTTGACGTCACTCGATTTTTATCTCTGGGGCTATTTGAAAGAAGTTGTTTTCAAAGAAGAACCAACAACAAGAGAAGATATGGAAAATCGCATAAGACGAGCTTGTGAAGCGATTCCACAAAATGTCTTGCTCAGCACAGTGGCCCATTTCCAAAGAAGGCTCAATTATTGCATAAATACTAACGGTGCAACTTTCGAAAACCTTTTGAATAGCTAGATTAACAATAGCAAAGTATGCATAGTGAGAGGCAAGGGGACTCACTCTAAACAAGCACCCCGAAAGAGGCAGAATTCTACCACATTCACGTCGTTGTCTCTGGGTAATGCTAAGTGTAGAAGATAATTTAGAAATCCCCGTATACAGATACGATTTTCGCATGAATACAGGTACAAGTTCCTTTTGACTTTGAAATGACCTCAAAACATGACATTTGATCTTATCGATCATACCATATCCTATTCTAAAATTTCCCGCTCTTTCCAAATCCGGGGTCGAAAATAGGCAATTCCAATTAAAAAATGTTATTTGACCTTCAAATAACCCCTAAGGTCAAAGTCAAGGTCAAATTCAAGGATATGGTCATACGTCCCCCTCCTTGTCCAACAACTTTTGTATGAAACTTTTTTCATTATTTCGCTCATCGGTCGAGTTATTCTCCATTAAAGGTTAAAATGGTCCACCCTGTACACGTAGACTACACCCTGCAACAGGTGTTGTAAGCAATGCATACAGATAAGACTATATATCTCTTGGGTATTTATTTGGTTTCCCGGATTTCACTTTGAAAATTGATTAGACTATAAGCTATTTCGATTCGCCTTTACACAAAATGAACGAATTTTAAAGAAAAAAGTGTTATTCTACTCCGTAAAGCAATATGATTTTGATCAATATTGCAAATAACGGTATTATTTAGATTCAAGTTACTATTTAATTATTATTTAAAATTTTATAAAAGTAATAATAATATGGTAATGATATATATTTCAGAAGCTGTTCGTATATCCCACAGCGCAATGACAGACAACGATTATGCGGAATATGTATCGAAATGGCTTGCACAAGCGACTGTACGGATTTCAAGGCAAAAAATTGGAGAAACGGTGGCTCATGATTAACAATGATATTATCACTTAATATAGTATTTTTATTAATAGTTTTATTAATAGTATTAATATAATATATTTCATTTATGTATTCCTTTTACATATACGTGTTCATAATTTTTTATAATTCTTTGATGTTTTTCGTTTATTTTTTACTATCAAAGTAGATAAAACACTTTATTTATGTTTTATATACATATGTTTATATTTTGTTACGAACACCATTATGTATGTGCACCATTTAGTATATTAACCAAAGAAGCAAATTTTTATTTAATATTAATTGTTGTAATATACTTTTATAAATAAATATATATATATGTGTTATAATTTTGACTTATTAATAGTTACAATACTACTGCAATTGCTGTTTAACATAATATCTATACTATAGTATGTGAGTCTAACTAATAACTTTACAAATTATGATATCTTACATAATACAGCTTGTTCGTACGCGTCCGTGCAAACGGTTAGCACACGTAGCTTGCCGGGACCGCTCAGCAATGAACGCGGAGGCGCGCTTGTTGTTACGGTAGCTGCGACGAGGACGAGTGGTGGTGTTTAGAACTCGTATACTTCCGGAATCACACTTCTTTATTTGCCGTTGCAACGATGGTACATTCAACCGCAAGGACAAACTCAATAACACACAAAAAAAACTCAAAGAAAATTGATTGATTAATGCGACTGCACGACGGCGGTAATCAACCGAGAGCGCGATAACAGCGGAGAATCGTAATGACTTTTCTCGTGGTACTGTGTCGCGAGCTGAGAACGTTGACCGCCGGTGCGGTTTGAATTCGAGCGCGGAATCATAATCATTGGCCGTGGTCACGCAACTTTATCGATTCTACGTCTGCTCTGGCGAATGCGGATTGGCCGCACGTCGATCAACTGCTAGATTCGTGGTCGCAAAACTAACCGTCCGCTACCTTCGTTGCAAGTTTGCGATTGCTGAGATGTTTTCGCGGGACAACAAACTTAGAATCACGGTTACTTTGAACAATGATTTAAACGGCGATAGGTGCGGACACGATTCTATCACGCGCCACGCGTGACGTTTACATGCGAGGAACTCGCTGGTCGCTTCCTCGCTCAACATCCAAATTGACGCTCGCTTGAAACGCCGTGGCTTACGGTGATTCTGGAACACAGCTATTTGATAATTTCTACAGATATCTTGTGGATATCAAATGACAAAAATACTTCAGTATATTATGACAATATTCAAATATTCATTTTTTCTTTATATTTTTATAACAAAATATAACATTGACGTAATTGTTATTTTTCGTTTTAGATGTAATAAAAAGCGGACTTTTAATATCACAATAATGTTATAATGACAATTTTGCCATCTGCTGGTACCTGTGGAAAAAAGATTAACACATAATTATGTTATATGGAATTGTATAATTACAAAATGTTGAATACATGTTTTAGAATGGTTTAGTTGCATATATTAGAGCTATAGTTAGAGCTATACAATATTATATTGTTTAATTTTGTATATTACAGCTATTACGCCACTCTATACACACACACACACACACGCGCGCGCGCGCGCTCGCACACACACACGCACACGCCCACGCACACATACACACACACACATACCCACACACGCACGCACTCGCGCACGCACACACGCACACACACATACGCGCATGCACTCGCACACGCACGTACACATGCGCGCGCGCACACACACGCACGCGCGCGCGCGCACGCACGCACGCATTTACACATGTACTGTCCCAGATACGATGAGACTGGTCCCATCAAAGTTCTTAGCGCAGCGATATTTATGAGTGAATGATGGTAGGTGAATGTTCTATCCTTCATCTACTTAACCTCAAAATTTGAGCGAATTCGGTTGATATTTCACTGTGGTTTGACATTTTATGTAAAGTCGCTTTGTGTACGTCGGTCGAAAAACCAACATGGATCATGTTTTAAATTGGGTAAAGTGGTGCAGAAACGTACG
This sequence comes from Harpegnathos saltator, assembly GCF_003227715.2. Classification (NCBI taxonomy): domain Eukaryota; kingdom Metazoa; phylum Arthropoda; class Insecta; order Hymenoptera; family Formicidae; genus Harpegnathos; species Harpegnathos saltator. The sequence goes on from NW_020230643.1 coordinate 155,184, forward strand.
AAACGCTAAAAAATGTGTACGGGGATGAATGCATGTCCCGTGCACAGGTTTTCCGTTGGTTTGGCCGATTCCGTGACGGTCGTGAGGACCTTGCAGACGATGACCGAGCACCGCCGCCAAAAACCACTCGCAATGAAGAAAACATCGAGAAAGTCACAGAAATTCTTCGAAGCGACCGCTGTGTGTCTGCGAGACTCATTGAAGAGGAAACTGGGATACCGAAAAGCACAGTCTATCGAATTTTGACCGAAGATTTGGGCAAACGGAAGGTTGCACGATAATGCACCATCGCACAAAGCCATGATGGTACGGGAATTCTTGACCAAAAAAGGCATCATTGTTATCGGTTATCCACCGTATTCACCAGATTTGGCTCCGTGCGACTTCTGGCTATTTCCCAAACTGAAATTGGCGATGAAAAGAAATGGTTTCGATACCATCCCGGTCATCCAAGAAACTTCGACCGCCATACTAAAAGCCATTCCAGCCGATGAGTATAAAAAATGTTTCGAGAAATTTGTTGAACGTTTCCAGCGCTGTATTGACTCATAAGGAGACTGTTTTGAATAAACAAGAATAAAAAATCAAAATAATAAATGCTTTGTACTTTTTTTAGACCAGTCTCATTGGATCTGGGACAGATATGTATATAGGCATAATAGCTGTAACTTTATTGCATATGTACTATATAACATTGTTATTGCAATATTACAATAGAATGTTGCTGTATTATTGCAGTATAATATTGCTGCAGTATTGCAGTACAATATTGCTGCGCTATTATAATGCAATATTGTTGCATCATTGCAACGCAATATTACTGCAAGCGAACATTTTAATGTTGCTGCAATATTGCTGCACCATGCAGCAACATTTTGCAATGATGTTGCAATGATACAATCTTGCAAAACAAGATTGCTGCAATATTGCTGCAATATTTCTGTGCTGTATGGGCTATTAGTTCCGTTTCGAGACAATGGCCATTTGTCAAATCGACAAAGAAATTTTAATTATTGTCTGTCGTCAATAAGAATGGCAATTGAACGTGCGATTGGACAATTAAAAATACGTTTTAGGATATTGTTAGATTGTGTACCATTAACAGATGTTTAAAAAATTCCGGGATTTATTATAGCATGCTGTGTGTTACAAAATATGTACATTACAAAATGATGTAATGACCGTTGGCGTCCAACATTATGAAGAAGTAGAAGCACTTGTTTGCAATAATAACACAGAGATGGGAAATGCTAAAAGAATGAGAATAATGAATGCTTTAGAAATGAAGATTGTTTGATAAGAATTTTTGATATATTACTATAGTAGACTTTGATAAAAATATTTGATGTATTACTATAGTAAGGATTTGGTATTAATTATAAATAAATATTTTTGGTTAATAAATAGACATTACTTATGTTTAATTTTCAGTTTTATTCTTATTAACTATTCAGTCTTACATTCCATTTAGTTTTGCATTTTTCACATTTGTACTATTTGTACATTAACAAAAATAAAAATAATTTTTCCTTAAAAATTAAAAAAAGCATTTAAATATTTTTTAGTTAAAACCCTATAAACGTAAATAAATATAAACATAAAGAAAATAAATAATATCGAAGTAGCTGAAGTAAAAGAGTTAAATGAAAATATTAAAAAATAAAATATTAAAATATATTGCTACTATTATCAACAAAGTCAATCCAGCCTACAAAATAACGGCACAACAATGTACATCAAACAAAAATACCCTATTGCTTATAAACGTAAATTAATAATACAATATAACTTTGAAATTAAACTTTGAAAACATAAAACTTAAAACTAGTAATTAAGACAAAATAAATATAACAATCGACTTTTACATAAGTCTAGAAGAGTACAAATTATATTTTATCTAGAAATTGTTGTAATATGGAGACTAATGACTTCTGTATGTTCATTTGTTCATTATGTCTTCTCTCACTTTCTATTCTCTTTTCTTCGTGTATCTTTTCTCTGTTTGCTTCTCGTCTTTTCATTTCTTCTTTTTTTCTTCTTTTTCTGCCGTAATAGCATCTACGAAATCTTCCATAATCTTTTCCATTCGTTTTTTCTTTTTTGGCAGACCTGTAACAGATAACACAAAAATGATTACACTATGATAAATAAGAACTGAATTAAATTAATATTAATTCTTTTCATCTCGTTTGAATACATTTTGCCTTTGTCAGAATATATACTCATAAAAAACCATTATATAATAAATATATGTGTAAAAGACCATTATACGTATAATAGACCATTTCTAAAATTGTCCTTATGGCCACGGTGAGAGTACCTTACACTACAAATGTCACACAATATCATGGCTATATGTTATTCAGAACTGTTGATCTAATTTACTATTACAAAAACTTACAATTTGACTTTAAGGATGAAATATCATCATTAGACGATCCTTCTTGATTTGGATCCGATGGACTGTTACTCGTGGCAATTGCGGGAGGTATATAGGAATAAAAGTATAACGCTTTGTTACAAAATATAGAATCCATAACCTAATATATGATAAGAATAATGTATTGAATAATATACAAATATATGTTGTTGCACTCTTGTAAATATTGCTTATAATAAATAATATGTGTGTATAAATATACATAAAACATACTGAGAAAAATGCCCACGAATTTCTATTATTACCGCTTTTCTTATTCATATCAACAATATTTTTGTAAATATGCTTTAAACCAGACATTTTTTAGGTACATTGTTGTGCCGTTATTTTGTAGGCTGGATTGACTTTGTTGATCATAGTAGCAATTTCATCCCAAATTTTGTTATTGTGCTTGAAACTATCCGAGAACTTTTTCTCCCTTTCTCTATACATTTCAATCAATAAAAGTGTTGCTTTGTCTGGCCATGAAAATGTTGACTTTTCTAAAACTTATATTATAAAATACAAATTGTTTAAAGAAAAAGAGAGAGATAAAGAAATAATAATACTTATATACATTATTCTTAAACTTCTGCGTACTGTTATACAAAATTAAAGAGTAAATTATAGACATTATAAGTTTAATAAAAATAAAAGTGTGCATCTTACCAGTGTTATTTGTGTCAATATTTTCATTTAACTCTTTTACTTCAGCTACTTCGATATTATCTATTTTCTTTTCTTGTTCCTTTGTAACAAGGTTCTGCAAAAATGCTGTCTATAAAAAAATAACATAATAATTATTAAAGTAAAATGACACAACTATTATAATACATAATCAATACATTAATTAAATCAATATAATATATTGATATAACGTTAGTTTGCTTTCTCCATATCTTCTTTATTTAAAAATAAAGTTATAACTTCATTAGTTTCTTCTATTAAAACTGGAAATTCATATAATTGTTCCATTGTGATGAAGTCCGTTGGGCCCGTTATCTGCTTATTACGCACAAAACTACATGAAACGCATAGGATACGTTCCAAATTGCGCATGAAACGCATAGGCTGCATGGGCTGCATCAAACGCATTAATTGCTTCAAGTCGAACTAGAAGCAGTCAATGCGCTGGAAAGATTGTTAAGAATTCAGTACGGTTAGTACAATCTGGAGAATTCTGAGCGCTACGAAAGCGCAACTAATACCTCGTCTACAATAGAAGTCATAGAGTCGTAAGTCGTACAAATTGACCAATCGCGGTCGACTATTTTTCTCTTACCGGACTATGATTGGTCAATTTCTACGACTTACGACTCTACGACTTCTATTGTAGACGAGGTATAATGCGCGCATTGACAATCGGAACGATTTCCTATGCAGTCTATGCGCTCTATGCGCATTTTGGAACGCACCCGAAATATTTCTTCCCAAATTGCGGGTAGTGCGTTGCGTGAAAGATGAGAAGGAGAAAGGGTAAGACGGGAGAGATTCTAGTTTAATGATATGATCTGCCGTTGACTCGCCGTTGCCTCCTCTTGCTGCGCGTACGCGGCATCGGTGGTGCGACAAAGACGGAGAACGATTGATTGTTTATGCTTTTCTATCTTACTATCTTCCTTACGGAAGTAGAGTGAATAAAAATCGTGCACGCTTTACCATTATCGTCAGAACGGGCGTAGTGTGCAAACATTTTCTCAGAGAGCGCATCGGAAAAAGCGTCCCGGCGTAACCGACCTGCTGGCCGCTCTCATATTTCTCTCTGGATAGAAGCAGAGAGAAGCCTGAGAGCGGGCATAGCTACATTTATAGCGTTATGGAAAAAGAGTTGGCTGATTCGAAGCGCCAACTGGGTCCATTTTTCATGAACTACTAAGCCAATGTCCACGATTTGTTGGTACTATTCCGTGCTATGTCCATAATTATTTGGTTCTGTTCTGTGCTATCTTCACGAGCGAGCTAGATTAGTTAGATAAAAACGAAGAATCGGTCTTTGTCTCACCACCAGCGAATAGACAATCGCGACGAAGCGAGCCAGCAGCGATGATATCGTAAGGCAGACGTCGCCGTCTCCCCTTTCACTCCCTTGTTTTCCTTTCCACATTATTTTATATTCATAATTCGGGAAGAAAATAATTTCAAGAGTTCGGACGATTTCTAGCAATGACGCGACAGAGATAACGCGCGGCCACATTAATTTGTCATGACTTTTATATTACTTATAATTACATAAACGCCCATATATGCAAATTATAAATAATTATTGAGCGTATGTTTTAATATTGTACAATGGTATATAATAACAACAACTTCATTTCTTGCAGTATTTTTTTTAAGATCTTCGTTGAGGTCGTGAATTAATTTTTTTCTTCATCAATCAGTTTTCTGCAAAAATTAAGATTTTTTAAATAAAATAGAAAATGTTTCTCTTCTCTTCTCTCCGAAGAGTTAATTAAAAAATGTGTACTCCACAGAGTCAACTAAAAAATGTGTAGTCAGAAGAGTCAATTTAAAAGTGTACTCCGAAAAGTCAATTTAATAGCGTATTATTCCGAAGAGAATATATTTCCAATTTGAAAGCGCACTCTGAAAAATCAAATTGATATTGTAATCCGAAAAGTCAGTTTATAATAGAATATTTATTTCGATGATTCAGCTAAAGAAAAAAATATTTATTATTATATTCAGAGAATAATATTTAATTTATTATTTATACTTATCTTATTTATGCTTACCCTACGTATGCTTCTTTGAATGAAAAATTTAATTTGTTGACTGATTCAGATTCAGATTTGTTAAAATATCTCTTATGCGCAACTTTTGAACAGGTAGGTAGTAAAATAATTTTTTTTTTACGAATTTTATAATTTTTCACGAACATAAAAGTTGAAAGATTCTCAGAGAACAAATAACTTTTCTTAAACATTTAAACCAAAGGAAAATCTTTTCCCATTAATAAAGAATGAATAATTAATATCTCACACAAGAGGAATCTTCATCCTTGAAATCACCGTGCGATTTTGCTTTTAGAAAACTATAATATTGATGTAATAGTAACAAATACTATCCAAACACGGTGCAAATCTTAATCTCTTTTTGAGAAATGCAGTTTGAAGTTTAGTCTTTCTGTTAATGGCGTTATAGCAGAAGAATTACCAATTTGCTTCAGTAGCACAGTGGACCAGGCTTTGTGATATGAGCGTAAAGGTTGTTCAAGTGTGTTATTTTTACTATCACAGAGAGAACTATGTAGAATGTATAATAATACGCAGACAAATTCTTTACATAATCATACTTATTTCTTTTAGCATGAATAAAAATGATCAATGCTAACATGATAAGTGTATATCGCAATTGTACGTGTATACTTACACCGAACAAGCTGCGAACAAGCGTAACTTGTAAATACCGGAGATCAATTGTTTATCAGCTCATAGACAATTAATATGACGAGATACCCGCGGAGACCCGTGTACTTCTCTTTCTTTGCGTACAATTGCGATCAATAAAAAATTTTCACGAATTGTTCAGTTTTGACATCATTGGTATACGTGTGTATGTGTACACGTACAATTGCGATATACACTTATCATGTTAGCATTGATCATTTTTATTCATGCTAAAAGAAATAAGTATGATTATGTAAAGAATTTGTCTGCGTATTATTATACATTGTACATAGTTCTCCCTGTGATAGTAAAAATAACACACTTGAACAACCTTTACGCTCATATCACAAAGCCTGATCCACTGCGCTACTGAAGCAAATTGGTAATTCTTCTGCTATAACGCCATTAACAGAAAGACTAAACTTCAAACTGCATTTCTCAAAAAGAGATTAAGATTTGCACCGTGTTTGGATAGTATTTGTTACTATTACATCAATATTATAGTTTTCTAAAAGCAAAATCGCACGGTGATTTCAAGGATGAAGATTCCTCTTGTGTGAGATATTAATTATTCATTCTTTATTAATGGGAAAAGATTTTCCTTTGGTTTAAATGTTTAAGAAAAGTTATTTGTTCTCTGAGAATCTTTCAACTTTTATGTTCGTGAAAAATTATAAAATTCGTAAAAAAAAAATTATTTTACTACCTACCTGTTCAAAAGTTGCGCATAAGAGATATTTTAACAAATCTGAATCTGAATCAGTCAACAAATTAAATTTTTCATTCAAAGAAGCATACGTAGGGTAAGCATAAATAAGATAAGTATAAATAATAAATTAAATATTATTCTCTGAATATAATAATAAATATTTTTTTCTTTAGCTGAATCATCGAAATAAATATTCTATTATAAACTGACTTTTCGGATTACAATATCAATTTGATTTTTCAGATTGGCTTTCAAATTGGAAATATATTCTCTTCGGAATAATACGTTATTAAATTGACTTTTCGGAGTACATTTTTAAATTGACTCTTCTGACTACACATTTTTTAGTTGACTCTGTGGAGTACACATTTTTTAATTAACTCTTCGGAGAGAAGAGAAGAGAAACATTTTCTATTTTATTTAAAAAATCTTAATTTTTGCAGAAAACTGATTGATGAAGAAAAAAATTAATTCACGACCTCAACGAAGATCTTAAAAAAAATACTGCAAGAAATGAAGTTGTTGTTATTATATACCATTGTACAATATTAAAACATACGCTCAATAATTATTTATAATTTGCATATATGGGCGTTTATGTAATTATAAGTAATATAAAAGTCATGACAAATTAATGTGGCCGCGCGTTATCTCTGTCGCGTCATTGCTAGAAATCGTCCGAACTCTTGAAATTATTTTCTTCCCGAATTATGAATATAAAATAATGTGGAAAGGAAAACAAGGGAGTGAAAGGGGAGACGGCGACGTCTGCCTTACGATATCATCGCTGCTGGCTCGCTTCGTCGCGATTGTCTATTCGCTGGTGGTGAGACAAAGACCGATTCTTCGTTTTTATCTAACTAATCTAGCTCGCTCGTGAAGATAGCACAGAACAGAACCAAATAATTATGGACATAGCACGGAATAGTACCAACAAATCGTGGACATTGGCTTAGTAGTTCATGAAAAATGGACCCAGTTGGCGCTTCGAATCAGCCAACTCTTTTTCCATAACGCTGTAAATGTAGCTATGCCCGCTCTTAGGCTTCTCTCTGATAGAAGTAACCGCAAGACACGACATAACATTAGAATGATCAGATATTTAATTCGAATTGTAAATAGTTATTGTTCTTGTAAAATTGGGTGTTAAAAATAATGTTTAGTTTAGTAATAATGTTTATAGAAAAGTGTAATTTAATAACTATTGTTTTCTATATTTTATAACAATTATTAATGTTACTTTTTTATAATGTTATTTTATTCAATAACATTTAAGGAAATAATATTCATCATTGTTCAGTTATGTAATATTTATTTTTATATTATTATTATGTGTGTTATAATTATATTTCTATGTTAATAATCTATGTTACAGAAATATTAGTTTCTACTTTTTTACTTTTAATTTTTCACATGAGATATAATAAAAAATGGAAAATGAAAAAGATATTTGTGTGAAAAATTCATAATCGACTTCTTGTTGGCAACATAATTTAACTGAGGATTAATAGCAAAAACTAAGTAACATTTGCAGTATATTTTATTTAAATATATTTAAATTATTACAGACTGTTACAAATTGTTACAGACTGACAAATTCTATTTAATTTCTGTCATTAATCTATAGTTGTATTCTATTATATTCTGTGGAATCTATTAGCACTAGCATAAGTTACCAATAAAAATGTATAACAAAAAATGAGTAAAATTGTTTCTGCAGATAGCTACAGTATATATATATTTTTTTTATCAAAGCTTCTGTTGAATAAAGTTTAAGGAAATTTTTATTAAGTTCAAACTATTACTTTTAATCTAGGAATCAGTCATTGTTTTAATTAATATTAATAGTAGATATTAAGTAAAAATAAATGTTATTCAAAATATCTGCCAAAATAGTCATTATTCGATAAACAAAAAGAACCCTAGCTACATAATAATAACAAATTTATAATTTCTTTTAGACTGTTCAATATGCAAACTTCAGTTCCACTTAAATTTGGTTGTATTGGGAAATGTACAGCTAATATATTACCTGAAGTACTAGATAAACTTACAGATAATATAAGCAAAACTTTGTCTCATCCAGAGGCTAGAAAAATCTTCAAAAAATATCTCAAAAATGGAAATCTTAAAACTAGCCTAGAATGTGTAGACCTATATGAAACTTGTTCTGAATTAATTTCCAGAGAAACAAATCAATCGTAAGTCTACTAGTTATAAATTCTATAAATTGCATATATGTAGCCTTGCCTGTAGAAATATTTATTAAGAGTATGTATAAAAAAAGTAACATTGTGTAAGTAGAATTATATTAAGTTAGATTATGCATTGTGTGTATTATATTTATTTTCCCATATTTTAAGAATCTCCATCTTCAATGTTTTAATTAATATAATTTCCAGGCAATCCAATGAATTCAATCTGGAATACTTGTATAACGATGTAATGATGGTGAATAAGATTGCCGAGAAGTTGGATGTTCAAGAAATTGATTTCACACTCTTGATGCAATTCCGCACTGCTTTAATGACCAAAACTAGAGATGAACTTCTTCAAGTACTTATAAACACTATAGATCGATTGCAAGATGCTTTAAATCATATACATAAGAATTTTAAACTTTATATTTTAGAGCCATGCCCTAAAACATTAGGTATAAACAAAACAGTAGAAGAGTTTTAAATGCTTCCAAGTTTTTTTTTATTAAATTCATGTACTACGAAAATGTGTGATGTATATACTTTCAATTCATTTTTATCTATCATAACTTATAATCTTAGTTCTTCAAGGTAAAACTTGTGATGTCAGAAATGAGGAAATCTGCATATAGTGTTACTTTTAATACTACTAGTTATTTATTGATTGTTACAGTGAAGGAAAACAATATTTTTTAAATATTTTAGAAATATATTAATTGATTGCTAATGTCATTTTATGGATACATATTTTTATTTCTTTGTAATTTGTATAATGCATTCTTAATCACCATCTTAAAACACAAGTTGTAAAGTATATTAAATTTCAACTCAACTTAGCATTTATTGTGAACGTAATATATATAATTTATTATTATTTCATATTAATTTATTATTACGTACTGCTATACAATTTAAATATCTGTATCATCAAAATCATTAAGAATACTAAGTGTATTTGTATAAGTTTTTTTACAATGACCTATATTATTACCTCCCAAAATATTTCCCTCTCCTCCAGCCCCGCTTTATATACAGGGTATTTCAGAACTTTGGGACACGGGCTCCGTAGGGACATAGAGCTAAGTGAGAAGAACAAAAAAGTCCTGTACCATAATGTGAAAATCGTAAGTTTTTTTAATTATAACAGCGCAAAGTTAGGCGTTTTCCACGTCCAGCGCGGCCTATAGATGCTCCGCGGTAAGCTGTGTGCGTAGGGGCTGATAACGGGAGCGATAACGCGTCTCGCGCTGACTGTCGCGATGGCGTCTTAGCGCTTTGACGCCGCGCGACGGTCAGCGCGAGATGCGTTATCGTATTAATGACAGAAATCTGAGGAATGGGAGCGCGCCGACATAGATGATTGGAGAAACATTGCAGCTACTCAGGCCACAGCGCACCCCACTCGATCTAGCAACTGTTGGTGGCGTGCGGCGAGACGTAGGTCCGACGAGATAAAACAACGAATAGCAGCGCATTGTCTTTCCCCCCGCCGCGCACCGGCAATAGTTTCTGGATCGACTGGGCCGCGCTGCGGTCTAAGCAGCTGCAATGCTTCTCCAATCATTTACACCTGCGCGCTCCCACTCCTCAGATTTCTGTCATTAATAACTCTATAATTATTGCGAATCTCGCAAAACGGTATGAAACTTTTATATTTGTCTTAACCCAATCTACCTTCACACTTCGGGTTGTAAACTTATAACCCCCCATCCTGTATATACAGGATGTCCCAAAAGTAACGGACGACCCTAATAACTCTTCAGTATTGAAGTTTCAAGAAAAGTGATCTGAATAAAAGTTGTAGAGATTTAAGTGAGCTACCTTATGATGACCTGGACTTTGTCCTTGACTTCTATTTTCAAAGTCATTTGAAGGTCAACTTGCGTTTTTGGGGGAACTCTTATTTTTTATTACACTTTTTTTCTACTAGTTAATTTGAACAACTTTTGTCTAAAACATTTTTTTACTTGTCTAATATTTTTTGAGATATTTGGGGAAAGCTTGGTAACTTTTTTAATATTTAACTTACGATATCTCGCTAACTATTTGTCGGAAGAAAAGGTGGTACTAGACTTTCTTCCTTTATTTAGTCTCAAGTATATATTGTTACAATAACGTACTAATTTTTGTTAATTTAATGATTTTGAAATTTCCAAAAGTCAATAAGTAGACTTACGATTGATTTGTTTCTCTGGAAATTAATTCAGAACAAGTTCATATAAGTCTACACATTCTAGGCTAGTTTTAAGATTTTCATTTTTGAGATATTTTTTAAAGATTTTTCTAGACTCTGGATGAGACAAAGTTTTGCTTATTATCTGTAAGTTTATCTAGTACTTCAGGTAATATATTAGCTGTACACTCAGAAACAGGTATGGTGTCCCTCGGCGATGTCATATATGCTTGTAAAACAATCGAAAGCGATGACAGGCATATACGCATACGCATACCTATAAAACATAGCACCGTTGCAGCAACATTGCAGCAACGTTGTTTTGCAAGATTGCAACATTGCAGAAACGATGCGAAATGTTGCTGCAATCTTGCAGCAAAGGTAAAATGTCCGCTTGCAGCAATATTGCAATGAAATATTGCAGTAACATTGCAGTGTAACATTGCAGCAACATTTGTAATATAATTTGTATGCAATAATGCTGTGTGTGTGTGTGTGTGTGCGTGCGTGCGTGCGTGCGTGCGTGCGTGCGTGCGTGCGTGCGTATTATTATTTCTATCAAATTTGAAATCAATCGTCTGCTTAGTTTCTGAAAACAAATTCGTAAAAATAGCTTATTTTTCTGGCCTACAGATAGGATTCCCTCCTTAATCGGCATTTCTGTTAAGGAGAAAAAAGGAAAGCGCGATACATGGCTATTAGAGCAAGCGAGATACCTATAGAGACAGCGCGATGTCTCTATAATTGTCTCATTCATATTCCCTGCAAGCGTAGAGTGAGTGAGACAGCTATTGGGGACACCATTAATCGTACCACGTCTGCTAATGCTTTCTCGATCGTGCAACGTGCGATAAGGATGCAACATCGGAACATCTCCCACAACTTCTCCTTCGCTTCTCTCACGCTGTACAGTACGCCCATATATGTATACATATATGCCTGTCGTCGCTTTCGATTGTTTTACAGGCGTATACGACATCGCCGAGGGATACCATACCTGCCTCTGAGTATACATTTCCCAATACAGCCAAATTTAAGTGGAACTGAAGTTTGCATATCGAACAGTCTAAAAGAAATTACAAATTTGTTATTATTATATTATATTTTGTTATTATTATTACAATATTGTTATTATTGTTATTATTACATTATATTATATAGCTAGGATCCTTTTTGATTGTTTAACGTATGACTATTTTGACAGATATTTTGAATAACTTTTATTTTTACTTAACATTCACTATTAATATTAATTAATACAATGACTGATTCCTAGATTAAAAGCAATAATTTGAACTAAATAAAAATTTCCTTAAGTTTTATTAAACAGAAACTTTGATAAAAATAATATATATGTTATATACTGTAGCTATCTGCAGAAACAATTTTCTCATTTTCTGTTATGAATTTTTATTGGTAACTTATGTTAGTGCTAATAAATAGATTCTACAGCATATAATAGAATACAACTATAGATTAATGACAGAAATTAAATAGAATTAGTCAGTCTGTAATAATTTGTAACTGTGACAATTTGTAACAGTCTGTAATAATTTAAATACATTTAAGTAAAATATACTACAAACGTTACTTAGTTTTTGCTATCAATCCTCAGTTAAATTATGTTGCCAACAAAAAGTCGATTATGAATTTTTCACACAAATATCTTTTTCATTTTCTATTTTTTATTATATCTTATGTGAAAAATTAAGAGTAAAAAAATAGAAACTAATATTTCTGTAACATAAATTATTAACATAAAAATATAATTATAACACACATAACAATAACCCAGAGAGCAAAAGGACATCCTTAGGACATCCTTAGAACGTCCAGGACAGAGTTTACGGATATCTCCCCGTGGACTCCACCTTGTTGTGGTGGGAAAGCTTCAGAGTCCCTGAGAAGTACAAAGCTGTACCGGCGGGGGCTTCGGCCCCTGACAGGTTCTACCATGCCGGGGTGGTCTGTGCGGAGGGACCGGACTAAGTGTGTCCAATATTCGTCTCGGGAGGGGCAGCTGCTTCCTGATGGCCAGACCGGGATTAGGGGGCTGCTCTGGGATGGTCCGTATCCGAGCGGTCCTGAGGCGGCTCGAAGGACCCAAGAACGGGCATCCGAGCCCTACAGCGCGGGCGTCGGGCTCGTTAGCCTAGCCTTTGGTAGGCAGCCGAACATGAGGAAGGAAAACTCTGTGTGTGAAAACCCGGACGTCCAGACTCAATGAGTAACCTCGGAGGAGTAATCTCGGAAGAGATGATCCACGAGGGAGGCAACAGGACCCGAGGAAGGAAAACCTCGTAAACAAACCCGTGGCGATGGGGCCCGCAGCCCGTTGCCGTCAGGGAACCTGCCGTCACTCTGGCGACATCGGATACCTAACGAGGGGAAGGAATACCCATTGTAAAAACCCGGGCATTTGGGCCCGAAAGTATGGCAGCATACACCAGACGATGGGAGGACAACCCACTGGAAAAACTCGGGCAAGCCGGACTCGAGAGACTGAGGCCTACTCAGGTCTCGTCATCCTTGCCGGAGAAGGAACTTCGATATCAATCCCGGAGAAGGAGCCCTCCGAGATCAAAACCCGGGCGCACGGGCTCGCGAGTATGGAAGCCCAGACACCCGTGTCGCGGGGAAGGAAACACCCCGTCCAAAAAACAGGTGGCGATGGCATGTGGGGCTCGTTAGGCGGGCGCTCGTCAGATGACTTCGGCCAGCCTCGCGACGCTAATCACCCAACGAGAGGAAGGAAACCCTAACGTAAAAACCCGGGGGGCGGCCTCGTTGAGCCTGGTGTAGGTGACCGTCACGGGGAAGGAAAACCTCGGTAACAAGCCCTAAGGAGAACAATCATACGCAAAAACCCGGGAAGTGATTGGGTTCGTGACCCAATCCGGAGAGAAAACTCCGGATGAAAACCGAGTGTTCAGGTTCGCGTCTGGGTGGACTAGACATCCGGGAATAGGGGAAGGACAACTCTGATAGAAAACCCGGGAGTCAGCCGTTAACCTTTCGGTGGTCTGACCGGGCGATCGGGCTCGGGAGCATGGTTTCCTATGCATCCGAACGGAGAGGGGAAGGAAAACCCATTGGAAAAACCCAGGCATCGGACTCGTTAGTTTGGGAGGTTGCCAGACAATCCGACGAGGGGAAGGATACCCACAGGAAAAACCTGAGCTAGTGGGCTCGTTAGTCTTAGGGTGACCTATTCCGGAGAGGGAACTCCGATACTAAACCCGGGCGATCGGCGAGAGCTTGACTTCGGGGGCAAGCAATTGAATATTAGGGGAGGAAGAACCTCAATATTAAACCCGGGCAATCGGGCTCGTTAATCTGATGGTACCAGACATCCGAACAAGGGGAAGGAAAATCCAATGCAAAAACCTGGGTGATCGGGCCTGTTCGTCTGGTGGTTTTCGGTCCTCGGCCGGAGAGGACGGTGGTCGGTCCTCTTTCTGAAGTGGCCCTCCTGCGGCTACTCCGCAGGAGTCACTCGGCAACACCTCCTCGGAGGTGGGAAGACGACCCATCGCCGGGAGATCTCCGACTCCCACCTCGTTTAAAATATCACCCGCAGGTGGTAGGTCCTCGGACCCACTGTTAGACAATGGGTCCTTACGGGACCTTGAGTCCGAAGACTCGGTTTTGCTTTTTAAAAATTTGGAACAATGCATCGGAGTCCCACGAGTGCGACGGGAATCCCGGGTCGTCAATCCCGGGTAGAGCCCCCTAATTACCTGGGATAAGGCTAAAATGCCCCCGTGGTTCACCTGGTTCACACGGGTCCACTAGCGACAGATCACACACCTGCCATTCATCCCCTAATGCCAGGCATCCGAACGAGAGGAAGGAAAACCTAACGCAAAAACCCGAGGGGTCGGACTCGTTAGCCTAGTGAGGCAATCGACCATGGTATGGACGGATGGAGTCCTCGCAGTTGTTCTCATGTGATTTAATTCCTCAGCACGAGTGACCAAGAGGCAACACCTGGTGGAGTACGCCACGGACCCCGTGGGTCCTGATCCTGCCATCGAACCGGACATCTCTTGATTTCCGGGGACGGCAGATAGTCGGAAACGGGGAGCAAGCGCTGTTGTGTACCCTCTGATCCGTCAGGCCAATGCCCTTGGAAGCTGGTGGGACCTTCGGATGTCGGGGGGCGCAGGATAGTCGGCAACGGTGGGCAAGCGCTGTCGTGCATTCACTGATCTGTCAGGCCGAGGCCCTTTGACGTCCGAGGAGTTCGCTCGATGGTGGGAGCAGGGGTGCCCTCGGGGGACGGTGTGGGCTCCTCAGGGATGTGGGATGACTTAGTCATCCAGTATGAATGTGTATGTGAGGGGGTAGAGGATTCCGGACGAGGGGCTGGCAATGGCGCAGCATCCTCAATGGGTGGGGCTGTGACGATGACGGCTGGAGCCGTCAACACCGCAGTGCCAGAGAGTATGCTAGTGCCAGATAAGTCAGCTCGTTCTCTGAAGGAGGGTTTTTTCTGGGCGCCGGGTGGGCATTGACCTGAGAAAACTCGGGGATGCACTCATCGGTATCCTAGTATCACTCTCACGAGGGACCGGCCGGCTGTGGACGGGTATATGGGTCGTGGAAGTATGCTACCGTTGGAAGTCGGTGCCTCAGTGGCCCGCCCCGACGGCCGGCCGGCCGGGCTTGCCCGGCTCGTCTGCGGACGGGCCGGGCTCCTGGATGGCCGGCCCGAAGGGGGGTAGCGTGGTTGCAGAGGCGGTGACGAAGCCTCCCGGATGCACTACCGCGGGACCGGAAGACTCTCATACATGGAGGGCCTAGCCTGACCCTGCGCCTCGACTGGTCCTGTATGAGGTGTATACGGCACACATGATACCGCATCTGGAAGCAGCTCGGCTGGTACACGCCTAACGGCGTGTCTTTGGTGGCGTATGGATTGCGTGCGGGATGGACTAAGTTCATCCCCCAAACAATCTTCAGCGCAACACCCGGAGTTCAGGCAATCCGGAGCACATATCTGGGGATGATCCATCGGGATGGGAGTACCCTGGTGCGCGGCGGCTGGAGATAGTCGGCAACGGGGAACCCGCAGGGAGCGGGCGACCTGATCCGTCAGGCAAAGGTCGTCGTGCATCAGGGCCCACCCCGAAGGAACCGCCGCTGGCTGTGCCGGGGAACTGGTCACCGAGTGGGGAAGGGGACCACAAAAGAGTCCCCTTTTTTCCTTCTCGACGTGATGCCACCTTATCGTGGTGAGAAGGCACAGGCGATTCGTCGATCCATCGGGGTAGTACCGGCCCAACCGGAGAGAGGGCCGGATGGGGAGTATCGCTTGCTAAGAGCACCTTGGGTTCAGGGTAAGGTGGGTTTCGGGGTGGGGGGTCGGGGTAGGAAAGGAGGTAGACATCAGGGGCCAGGGTGTTTTGGCATTCTGATATGAGGGATCCAGACGAACCCCGGCGTATCCTAGCCTACTACACCGTAAGCCCTAGGTCATTTCTCTGGGGCTCGGGAGTCTTGCCTTAATTGGCTGGACTGCGAGGCGGGACCTCTATAAAAGACCGCGCACTCCTACGGTGGGGAGTTCCACGTTTAGGGGATGAATGGCAGGTGCGTGACCTGTCGCTAATGGACCCGTGTGAACCAAGTGAACCACGGGGACATTTTAGCCTTATCCCGGGTAATGAGGGGGTTCTATCCGGGATTGAGGACCCGGGATTCCCGCCGCACTCGTGGGACTCCGATGCATTGTTCCAAATTTTTAAAAAGCAAAGCCGAGTCTTCGGACTCAAGGTCCCATAAGGACCCACTGTCTAACAGTGGGTCCGAGGACCTACCACCTGCGGGTGATATTTTAAACGAGGTGGGAGTCGGAGATCTCCCGGCGATGGGTCGTCTTCCCACCTCCGAGGAGGCGTTGCCGAATGACTCCTGCGGAGTAGCCGCAGGAGGGCCACTTCAGAAAGAGGACCGACCACCGTCCTCTCCGGCCGAGGACTGAAAACTCTACCTCCAGGGGGTGAGAGCGGTGAGCTCTCGGGAAGAGTGACCACCCACTGGGGGAAGTAGGGCGACCTCGGGGACCAAGGTGCCTGTTGCACAAACCCCGGCAATCCTGAGGCCTCAGAAGCCAGGCTCTCTTCCTAGTAAGAAGGCGCTGGTCACTAATAGTGAGACCACAACCGGGGGGAATCCGGTTGTAGTCTCCATTGTTCCTCTTTCCCAGGGAACCAGGACCAAGGTGGCGGATTTCAAGGAAAAGGTCGCTGCCGCCAGGACTAGGGAACAGGAGCGAAGGGCCGCCGCTGCCGCTAAGACCAAAGCTCCCACACTTGGGAAGAGGACACGAGAGGCTATTACAAGTAGCGGGGACTCCAGTCCCAGGACTGCGGAAGGGCTCAAGTTGGAGCCGAATAGGAAGAAGCCTGGGATGACAGCTACAACGGACCAAGGAGTTGGGCTCCGGAGGGGGCCCAGGAGAAGAGGGAGGAGGAGTTGAGACTCCTGGAGCAGGAGGCCGAAGACCTCCTCAGGGGGGTCTTCTCCGTACAGAAAATGATAACCGTCCCGCTGAGGAGGTTTTCAAGGATCCCGGCTCCAAGGTCCTACTCAGGGAAGTGGGGTCGGCAGAGCTGGCCTCGGAGGTGGGGCGCGCCCTCGGCGCGGTCAGACTGGTGGCACGGAGGTCCAAAACTCTGAAAGGGACCTTCGTGTCACTGCTCTACCGCGCCGTCGCGACCACCGAGGCCACTCTGTCGACCCTCATAGCGAGGGTCGCGGCCCAGGGAGAACAAATAACGGAAATTAGGAGGGAGATGGGGCAGCTCAGGGAGGAGCTCCGGGGACTGAGAGCGGAGAACAGGTGACTCTAGGAAGAGCTCAGGGCCAGGGATGTTCCCGCCTGTTCTTCCGCCTCGGCCACTGCTCCCCCTACCCCATCTCCCAAGAAGAGGAGAACCTACACGGAGGTTACCAGCGAGACTTCCGCCGTGGAGGCTGCATCGGCCAAGGAAACCAAGGCCAGGACGAGGGTGCTAAGGAAGAGGAGAAAGATAGCGAAAATCGCTCCTTTCCCTTCCTCATCTAGTTCATCGGAGGATAGGAGATGGCGTATCAAAGCGGGCGACGGGACGCCGTACGATGACACCCTCGACTTATTTAGAAGGGAGGAGGCCACGGTGCCGACAGCTAGGAGACTCCCCATCCGGGGGTCTCAAAGGACCTGGACGACTCTCTGGCGGTCTCGGTGCCTCTCTCGCGCGGGGAGGCGGAGCCTACTCTCGCCCTACGGCTGAGATCGCTCGCCTCCTTGACACAAAGGAAAGACTGCGGGTCGCCGGGAGGTCCGGCGACCCGGAGCCAACGAAACCAGCCCGGGATTCAACATCGATCGGCACCAAGGGCCTCCCCTTCCTCGATCCAGGCATCCATACCCGCAGAGCAACAGATGGTCGTGAAAAAGGGGGGGGGAAGAAGAAGAGCAAGAAGAGGAAGGGGAGCAGCAGCAGCCAAATAGGGACGGAACAACAGGCCAGGGGGACCTGGAACAGCACCCACCATTTCTGTTTCTGTTTCTGTTGCAGGGAAGGCGCAAAGGGGACCTCAGGCAGCAGGACAAAAGGGACCCAGGCCGGGTTCCCTCTCAGTGCAAGCCAAGGCAACCCAAGTGGCTCCTCTTACCAACGCCTCCCAGCCAATCACGTCGAAGAAGACGTGGGCCAAGATGGTCGGACGGAGAGAGAAGAGGAAGACGAAGGAGGAGGAGAGGAATAACCCTCCTGCTTCCCCACCGGCTGCCAGGAAAAGGGAACCAGCGGTACAGCAGGTGAAGCCACCGAGATCGGCGGCCGTCACCATCATCTGCCCCTGCGATAAATACCATGAATTCATGGTAGAGACCAGGCGCCTCACTAAACCAGCGGACATGGAGGTGCCGGGCTCTCTGAGAGTCCGACAAACCCTCACAGGCACCCTGCTGGTAGAGATGCCTGGCCTCAATACGGGGGTTGCCGCCGATTGGCTTGCGGAGGAACCCCGCCGGCTGCCGGCGGCAAAGGGCCCTGGTTATAGGGTGCAAAGGCCGGTGAAAATCGCGTCATTGAGACTCACTGGCCTGGACTTTACGACCGGGGCCAATGAGGGGACGGCCGCCGTGGCCCTCACCGGGGGATGCTCGCCCACGGAGCATCCCCGTAGGCGGGTTTAATGTCGTCCGGCGAGGGACAGCGGCATTGGTGGTACGGTGCCCGTAGGCTGCGGCCGCAAGGGTCGCAGCGGCGGGGCGGGTCCAGATAGGCTGGGCCCGCGCCGGGGTGACGGCGCTGACCGCTCGCGCAATAGTGTGCTGCCGCTGCTTGGAGTGGCGCCACGTGCACGAGCGGTGCACCAACGCCGTCGACTGCAGCGGTCTTTGTTACTGCTGCGGTAACCCCGACCACCGCACCGCTGAATGTCACCAGGTGGCGGCACATTGCGCTGTACCA
This sequence comes from Harpegnathos saltator, assembly GCF_003227715.2. Taxonomy (NCBI): domain Eukaryota; kingdom Metazoa; phylum Arthropoda; class Insecta; order Hymenoptera; family Formicidae; genus Harpegnathos; species Harpegnathos saltator. The sequence goes on from NW_020230643.1 coordinate 174,540, forward strand.
GGTCTGTAAATATGAAACCGGAATTTGTCCATAGATAGCCCTAGCTGTATGTAGCCAATGTAGTTACCGTCAAAACGCGTCATTGGCGCCATTCCATTTTTTGACATCTGACAAAGATTTTAGACTCACAACAATACAAGTTTCATACAACAGCATAGTTTGTAATAGCGTTGAACATGTCGAATTTTGTGCCTGGAAGCTACGATTTGCGGACAGCATTGATTTTCTGTTACCATTTGAAGAAAACTGCTGCAGAATCGCATCGAATGCTTGTCGAAGCTTACGGTGAGAATGCTCTTGGAAAATCACAGTGCCTTGAGTGGTTTAAAAATTCAAACCTGGCGATTTTGATGTGAGAAACGAAGAACGTGGAAGACCACCGAAAAAGTTTGAAGACAGCGAATTGCAAGCATTGTTAGATGAGGATGACGCTCAAACGCGACAACTCGCGGATCAATTAAATGTGACACGAGAAGCCATCCCCATACGTTTGAAAGCCATGGGAAAGATCCAGAAGATGGGAAAATGGGTCCCACATGAACTGAATGAAGGACAGCAGGAAAACCGAAAAACCACTTGCGAAATGCTGCTCGTCTGGTACAAAAGAAAGTCATTTCTCCATCGAATTGTGACTGGCGATGAAAAGTGGATATATTTTGAGAATCCTAAGCGTGAAAGATCATGGGTAACTCCAGGCGAACCATCGACATCGACTGCAAGGCCAAATCGCTACAGACGGAAGACAATGCTCTGTGTTTGGTGGGGTCAGAAGGGTGTGATCCATTATGAGCTGCTAAAACCTGGCGAAACTGTTAATACTGAACACTACCGACAACAAATGATCGATTTGAATCAAGCTTTGCGTGACGCAAAACGACCAGAATATCAAAAAAGGCAACACAAAGTGATTTTGCTTCATAATAATGCACCATCACACACAGCAAAACTGGTCAAGAAACGATTGAGGCGTTCAGTTGGGAAATACTTTCGCATGCGACTTACTACCAGACTTGGCTCTGTCCGATTACTACTTATTTGCATCGATGGGACACGCACTTGCTGAGCAGCGCTTCACTTCTTACGAAAATGTATGAGAATGGCTCGATGACTGGTTTGCCTCAAAAGGGCAACAGTTTTTTTGGCGTGGCATCCACAAATTGTCAGACAGGTGGGAAAAATGTATAGCTAGCGATGGGCAATACTTCGAATAAAATATTTTATCATTTTCATACAATAAACGTGTATTTTCTATACAAACATTCCGGTTTCATATTTACATACGTGGTATGTGCAGAGGCGGTCGGGCCGGCCGGCCATCCTCCCCCCCCCCCGTGGGCGCCACCTTGTCGTGGTGGGGGTCTTGCGTGCCCTGATGATGTACAGAGCTGTGCCGGCGGGGGCTTCGGCCCCTGGCAGGTTCTACTATGCCGGAGAGGTCTGTACAGAAGGGCCAGACTAAGAGCGTCCATAATACTCCTGGATGGGCAGCTGCCTCCAGGTTTTATCCAGGGTCTGGAGGGTTTCATTCGTGGGGCCCAAAGGACCCTACAGCGCGGGCAGAGCGGGCTCGTTAGCCTTGGCAGGCAACCGGTCTAGGGGAAGGAAAACCCCGAAATCACACCCGTGTTGCAGGGGCACGTAAAGCCCTTACATTCATGGAGATATGCAGACTAAGGAGAAAAACACCCCGGTACTCGGAGCCGGGGCACGGCGAAGGGGGCGTACGGTCCCGGCAACCCCCCGTCGTCATCATGCGACAGGCCAGGCGGCGCGTGCCAGGCGGGCGCGCCGCCCGAAATGGCTACCGCCCGTAGGGAGGCGCTTTCGTACCTGCTGAGGGTGGATCAATCCGACCCACCCTCGGCCTTCGCAGGGCCGAAATGCGCCAAAAAAAGGAAGCGCGCGGCGGAGGAATCCGCCTCGCAAATGTGGCAGGACAGGGAGATGCACTTCCCTCCCCTCGAGGGCGTTAATTCCCATCGGGGGGAGGGGAGTGCAGCTCCCTGTACGCGAGGGGGAGGGGACGCTCTGTCGGCCACACAGAGATGGGAGGAGCTCTTCCCGGGGGAGAGGTTCCCCCCGGCCGAGGACGAGGAGTCCTCGGTCGGGGAGACCTCTCTCCGAAACGCGCGGGAGGGAAGAGCTATGGGAGGGCGTGTGGGGCGCCACCAGTGGGGCCTTCCGCCCGTGCGGAGACCCGCTGCCGAGGCGGCGAGAGAAAAGGACCTTTTTTTTTTTTTTGACGAGGAGGAAATCCATCATGGATACCCTGACCCTCGGGGAGGGGCCAGGGTTATGCCGGACTCCTACCGGCTAAAACCTCCCCGGGTGGTGCTGCGAAGGGACTTGGGTCGGGGCCCCGGTGCCGCGTAACTGCTAATCGGAGCCCCGAGTCCAGGTTTGCACCATCTGTCCCTGAGGGGCGGGGCAGGGGAGGGGGGAAGCCGACCCAAGGGTCCGCTTCGACCACCGCTCCCCCAGGGGAAGGGGGAAGCCGGCCCGAAGGCCCGCTTCGACCACCGTTCCCCTTTCCCACCCCTCACGCCTCGTCTCTTCGGTTGGGAAGGGGGAAGCCGGCCGAGGCCCGCTTCACCACCGTTCCCGACCAGACGAGGCGCCGCCAGTACACGTTGTGTGGCTGACTGACCCACCGTATCAGCCAGCCACCCTACGTTGGGAGGGCTAGTTGGGGCACCGGGAGTCCCCGCCCGATGCCCCACCCTCCCGCCCGGCGGTTGCAGGAAGATATACTCCCCTAGCCGCCGGGCTCTCCCCACCTCCGCAGAGGAATGGGGTGGGGGGTCCTAATGACCCCCCTCCCGCATGTCCGATTATTCTATCGGACCTGCGATTGAGGGGGGGAGGGGCATTTTTTCTCGATGGTTCGTTACCATCGAAGCCCTCTCCCCCCTTATTATCATCCGACACCCTTTTTTGAGGGTGTCGGTGGTCTGCGGGTATGGGGTCTGGGCCTAAGCCTCGACCCCCATCCGCTCCCATCACCCGCTGCTGCTATTGGTAGGGCAGCAGGGGGTGGCGGCGGCGGTGGTGCCACATCCACCCCAACTGCCGGGGCGGTCAGCGTTGCAGCCGCCACCATCAGCGGGGCGAGCCTACGCAGCACCACCACCGCCACCCCTCTGTCTCTCAGGAGGGCTCCCAATTGCCCCCTCCACGTCGTTCCTCTCGTCCTTCCTCTCGCTCTCCTTATTGGAGGAGGAGCAGGAGGGTGAGGAGGAGGCGGAGGTGGTGGCTGAGCCCCTAACCTCCGAAGTTCCTCCTCCTCCGAGGAGTCTGCGTCCCCCTCTCTGCTCCTGCTCCTCCCTCCCCTCCACTGACGGTGGCGGTCCCTCCGTCTTTTCCGCATTCCTCTGCCTTCTGCTCTCCTCCTTTCTTCCTCGGCCTCCTTCTTCCGCTTCATCACCCCCTCACAGAAGGAGGTGAAAGCCTCCGACTTCTTTTCGCTCCCCAGTATCGCCCGGACTATACTGGGGAGCGAAAGGTCGCAACCTAACTCTCTCTCCACGACTCCGCGCTCGTTGCTCCAGGCCGGGCACTCCTGGAGCGTGTGCTGCGCGGAGTCGTGGCCATGCCCGCAGTGGTGGCAGGCGGCTGTGCGCTCCTTTCCTATGCGGCACAGGTACTCACCGAAGCAGCCATGCCCGGTGAGCACCTGCGCCGCCCTGAAAGTCAGGGCCCCATGGGCCCTTCCCACCCACTCGAGCAGGAAGGGCCGGACGGCCTCGACGGTCCTCCTCCCGTACCTGGCGTTGGTCAGATACCTCTGCCATCTTTCGAGGAGGATCCGTCGAGTCTGGTGCTTCATCTCTCGAATTGCCCTGGCGAGCGGTACGTCCGCCCCCCCTGTTCTTAGGAGCTCGCGCTTCCTGCCGTACATACGTTTGTATGACAGGGCCACGAGCTCCATAGGGGGCATGCTCGCCAGGACTGTCGCCGCCACGCAGGAGACGGTTCGGTAGCATCTCGCCACTCTGACCGCCAGCCCCCTTTGCACTCTGCGCATCCGCGCTTGCATCGGGCGGCTGGCGGCCAGCGACTCGGCCCATACCGGCGCTCCGTACATCGCCACCGAGTTTAACACTCCTGCGTGGAGGCGACGTGCCTTCATGTCTGGCCCCCCGACATTGGGCATTAACCTGCCCAGGTTAATGGAAACCATCCTGAGTCGGGGGACCAGCCTGTTAAGGTGTTCTCTGAAGCATCAGGTGCCGTCCAGGGTGAGGCCCAGATATTTCATCTGGGCCTCTATGGTGACCCTGACTTGACCAATCCTTACGTGGGCCTGGGGTGGCTTCATGCCCTTGGCGTGAAAAAAGATTGCCTCGGTCTTTCTTTCCGCCACCACCAGGCCCAGGTTGCGGATGGAGCGCACAACCGCCGCCACCGCTAGGTTCGCCGTATGTACGGCTTCCCCCCAGTCTCTCCCCCCGGCCAGGACGAGCATATCGTCCGCGTAACACAACGTGCTGCAGCCGGGGGGGGAGGGCTGTCCGGAGGACTGAGTCGTATCCAATGTTCCACAATAGGGGCCCCAACACCGATCCCTGTGGGACCCCACGACTCATCCCCCTCTCTCGTACCGTGCTATCGGCGTCCGTCCACATGAGACGCCGACCCCGGAAGTAGTCCTCCACGACGGCCGTGAGGTAGGGTGGGAAGCGGAAATAACCTCTCATCGCTTGCACCACCCTACCCCAGGGCAGGGTGTTAAACGCATTCGCGATATCTAGTGATACCGCGACTGCCACCCCGCCCTCCGACACTATGGCCCCCGAGAGGGACTTCAGATGCAGTACCGCATCTATAGTTGATCTGCCCTCTCGGAAGCCATATTGGCCTTCGCCTAAATCAGGACCCTCCCGAGACATATGCCTCTTGAGGCGGGCCTCTATTATCCGCTCGAAGAGCTTGCCCGCCTCATCCAGGAGGCATATGGGCCGGTACGCGGAGGGGGAGTCCTCCGGTTTGCCCTCTTTTCGGAGGAGGACCACGTTAGCCCTCCCCCAGACCGGGGGGAATTTCCGCTCCCTTAGCGCCCTCGTAAAGAGGTACGCGAACCTAGTGCACATGTACCCTGAGGCCAGGGTGAGGACACGGCCGGGGATACCATCGGGTCCTGGAGCTTTCCTGCTCTTGACCCGCCTGGTAGCCTCGGCCACCTCCTCCTCGCTGACTCCCGGAACCTCCCCCTGATGTTCGGGGGATGGGGTTACATACGGGGTGATGGGGTTATCCCCCCCAACCGGGAATAGGGTCCTCATCACCCGTCCCAGGAACCGGGAGTCGAGCGTCTCCGTCAAAGGGGGCGCCCATGGTCTCAGCTTTTGCATGACCATCCTGTATGGGCGCCCCCACGGATCCGCGTCTAGCGAGAGGAGGAGGTCGTCCCACCCCTTTCCTCTGGCCACCCCTATGGCGTTCCGGAGTTCTTTGGCGGCTGCGCAGAACTCCCGCCGGGCGGCCAGAGTGACCTCAGGGTCCGCGTCCCAACGCACTGCTCAGAACGCGCGCCTGAGGTGGACCGACCTCCGCCGCAACGCGGCAATTTGGTCGGTCCACCACCAGGCGCATCGTTTTGGGCAGGCCCTGACTCTGGGCATGGAGGCATCGCACGCGAGTGCGAGAACCTGCATAACCTCCATGACCTCAGAGTCAAGGTCCTGCCCGTCCTTCCATTGTGGCCAGGTGGAGCCCATGAGGGAGATCTCAAGGTCTTCCCTGTTTAACTGGGCTAGAGCCCATCTACCGGGCCGGGGTCCGTCCGTATTGCGGGGCCGTAGGCCATCGGGGGTGACGGAGAGCTCCATCTCTATTATGAGATGGTCAGACAGTGATTCTAGCTCTTTCGCCACCCTCCAGGTCCGCACCCTTCGCAGGGCCGAGGGGGTTGCCCAAGACAGGTCGATAATAGACTCCCCCCTCGACCCCACGAACGTAGATTTTTTTCCATCATTCATAATGTGCAGACCTAGGCCCACGGCCCAATCCGCTGTTACCTCCCCCCTCCTGTCATCGCGCCGGGAGCCCCATAGCTCCGACTTGGCGTTGAAATCGCCGGCGACGATGACAGGACCCGGGAGATGTCTTTTTATGACATCCCCCATTTCTTGGAGCCTGGACTTGTACTCCACCAAGCCCAGGCTCTTTTCTGGGGGGAGGTATACCCCGAGAGAGAAAAGGACCTAGCCGATAGGGCCCTGGACGGGATCGACTACGTCCGAACCGTCCGCGTAAATCCCTCGTTGAGGGCCGCCAAGGGGTACGGAAAACCCCTGGAGGCCCTCAACGAGGATTTCAGAGAGAGCCTCCTCTGTATAGAGGAGGCTCTCGAAGACTATAAGAGGCAGGCGAGGGAGGATGGCCCAGATGGAAGACTTGGGGCCCTGGAGGTGCAAGTCCGAGGCCTCAAGTCCGAAATCGCCCGCATTGGGCGGCTGCTGGAGAAGCTTTTGCCTTCTCCGGCAGCTGCGGGTGGCGGGGCCACCCTCTCTCGCCCCCCTCCGCGGCAATCGGCGGCCGACGGGAAGGGGCGTGGCGGGTGGACAACCGTGTCCACCCGCAAGGGGAAGGGAAAGGGGGGAAAGGGCGCGCGGCCTCCCCTACCCAAGGGGGGAGGCGCAAAGAAGGCGGCACCTCCTCCCAAAGGAGGGAAGGCTGGGAGAAAGGGGGCCCCAAAGAAGGGACCCGCTTCCACCCCCAAAAAGCCACAGTTGAGGGCCCCCCGTGCAACCCAGTCGTAACGGTGACCGCGTTGCCAGGGGGCCCCTCCATTACGGAGGTAGTGGCCAAAGCGAGGCTCCAGATCGACCTGCAGGAGGTCAGCCTGGAGCCTGGCAGTTTTAAAATAAAACGGGCCAGAAACGGGGGGGTAATCCTGGAGGTCCCTGGTCAAGACGGTCGGAGTAAAACCGACCGCCTGGCTAGGGATCTCCAGGATGTATTGTGTGGAGACGTGGTGGTCTCCAGGCCGACGAGGAGGACGGAGCTCCGCCTCGTCGAACTGGAGGACTTCGTGTCTAAATTAATGATCAGGGCCGCGATCTTGAAGGCCACAGGCTGTCCCCCGGAGGATCTCCAGATCGGTGAGATCAGAAGGTCATTCGGGGGACTAGGGGGGGTTTGGGTCCGGTGCCCGCTGGCACCGACCGAAAAACTCGTGGCAGCCGGGGGGCTGATCGTCGGGTGAGGACGGGCGCAGGTGCGAGTACTGGAGGACCGGCCCCTCCAATACTACAAGTGCTTGCACTTTGGTCACATGGCAGCGACCTGCCAAACCGATAATGGTCTGGCGGGCCGCTGCTTCAAGTGCGGAGGGGCCGGTCACGTCGCACAGGGGTGCGCTGCGGTGGTGCGGTGCCTCCTGTGTAACAAAGAGGGGAGGGAGGCCGGCCATCGTATGGGTGGCCGGGCGTGCAGGGCGGTCCCCCGGCCTGCCCTAAGACAGGGGGTACCTCCTCCTCGGAAGAGGAGGAAAAGGAAGAAGGCGGCACGCGGAAAGGTTGCGGCCGAGGATCGGCTGCAACCTCCTGGCGATGCCGCCAAAAAGGCGCGAAAACCGGTCGCTGGCCCGAACCGGACCGGAGGGGAAGGGATGGGGACGACGGAGGCCTCAGTGATCCAGCCTCTGTCGCCCACGATACAGGTAGAACCGGCGGCGAGGGGAGCGTCGGCCGCTCCCGGAGAGCCGGACCCACCTTCGGCGGATAGGCCGAAGGGGGTCTCCGAGGCGGAGCATATGGAGGTTGAGGCCTCGGTTTCCCTCCTAGCGGAGGTGGGGTGGGAGGAGTGGGGGGGTAATGAGCACGAGTAGCTCTCCCCACCCACTCCCTCACCCCAGGCCCATGGGATCTGCCGGTGCGGTAGTGGCCTCGCAGTGCTAGAGGCCCCCGCACCGGGACCCATGGGCCAGGTAGGAGCGGTCAGGGGTGGGCCAACCCCTTGTGGAAACACCCCTGACCGCGCTAGGAGGGATAGCCTCCCCCCAGGGTGAGACCCCCGACTCCGGTTTTGGTACGGAGGAGGAGGGAGCCCTGGGGGGAAGACCTACCTCCGGGGGGTGGGTGCTGCAGGATCCCCCTCGGTTCCTCACCGGGGGGGGGGTCCCATTGGGACCCCCACACACCTTTTAGGAACCCTCGGGGCGAGGCTCTCACAGACTGGGCAGTGGGGCTTGACCTCTTGTTGATAAACGAGGGGTCCGTCAGCACCTTTGTGCGGCTGAATGGGGAGTCGGTCATTGACTTTACCTGGGCGACCCCTTCGGCCGCCCGGTTATTCCGGGAATGGAAGGTGGAGGTGGAGGGCGAAACGCTATCGAACCACCGATATATAGTGTGGGCCCTCCGCCTCCCCGGACATCCACAGGTGCTGGCCCCCCACTGCTCCGGGGAGAGGGACTTTTCCCTCCCCAGAAGATGGGCCTTCAGTCGACTAGACGCGGATAGGTTCAAGGCGGCCGTTCTCGTGGCCACCTGGCACTTTGACGAGGAGCCAGGTGAGTGGGCCCTCAGCCCCCAAAAGGGGGCTGAGGAACTAGTGGGGATAGTGGCGTCGGCCTGCGACGCCGCTATGCCCCAAGCCCACCCTCGCTGTCGCCGGGTCGCATATTGGTGGACGGAGGAGATCTCGGAGCTCCGAGACTCCTCCGTCAGTGCCAGGCGGCACCTGTACCGTACCCGGCGAAGAGGCGAGGACGTCACGGGAGCGGCGGAGGCCTACCGGCTGGGCCAGAAGGCCCTCCGAATCGCCATCGCCGAGTCAAAGCGAGTAGCCTGGGAGCAAATGACGAGCTCTCTGGACGACGACCCGTATAAAAGGATGCCCGTATAAAAGAGTCATGGGCAAAGCCCGCTCTTGGGCGCCCCCGCCAACGGAGTCGTTGGACAGCCGGGCCCTCGAAGGGCTCCTCGACACCCTCTTCCCGAGGGTGGAAGGGGGCCCACCCAGGATCCCCGCCCCCGATCTGGAGGAGGAGGACTGGGACGAGGGCCTGACTATGCAACCGGAAGAGCTCGTCAAGGCCAGGAAAAAGCTCGGGACCAAGGGGAAAGCCCCTGGCCCCGACAGGATTCCTGGCCGGGCCTGGGCTCTCGCGCTCGGCGAAGAGAGCCTATCCGCCGCCATGCACTGGGTTTTCAGCGGGTGCCTAAAGAAGGGAGTATTCCCCCCAGCGTGTAGGAGGGCCAAGTTGGTTCTCCTCCCGAAGGATAGCAAGACACCCAGGAGTGCGCCGACCTACAGGCCGATTTGCCTGCTGGACGAGGCGGGCAAGATGCTGGAACGCATCATTGCCGACTGCCTCGTCCAGCACATGTCCTCGAAGGGGCCGGATCTCCACGACCGTCAATACGGCTTCAGGTCCGGGAGGTCTACGCTGGACACTGTCCAGTACCTCCGGGACCTGACCGCAACGGTCGTGGAGAGGGAGGGGGGCGGGGTATTGTTGCCGGTGTTTCTGGACATAAAGAACGCCTTCAACACCCTGCCCTGGCCGGAGGTGGCGCGGGCCCTCGAGTATCACGGGGTGCTCGCCTACCTCCGGCGCACGATGGCGGCCTACTTCGAGGGCAGAAACCTCGTCTTCAATCGAGAAGGCGGGGTTCAAGGTCGGCGCGCGATGGAACGCGATATTCCGCAGGGGTCGGTGCTCGGCCCCCTGCTATGGAACATCCCGTTCGACCGGGTGTTGCGAACTCCTCTCCCCCCGGCTGCCACGTCGTCTGCTATGCAGACGACATCTTAGTGGTGGCGGGGGGGAGGAGCTGGGGGGAGGCTCGCCTCCGCGCAGAGGCTGCAGTGGCATCGGTGGTGGGAACCATCGGGGGCTTGGGACTGAAGGTGGCGCCCCAAAAGACTGAAGCCGTGTTTTTTCACGACGGCAGTCGAGGGGCGCCGCCTGAGACCCGGGTCCTAGTCGACGGCGCCCGCATCCGCGTCAGGCCGACGATCAATCTCGGCCTGACGTTGGACGGCCGTTGGGACTTTGGCCCGCACTTTAGGGACCTGGCCCCCAGGGTGTGCAACGCAGCACTGGCTGTTGCCAGCCTGCAGCGCAACCTTGGGGGCCCGGGATGGAGGGCTCGCCGCCTGTACACGATGGTCGCAGCCATGTGCGGGAGCGAGGAGGGTTAGGAAGCTGCGGCCTCCTTCTGCAGGGACGTAATGTCCAAGAAGGAGGCCGCCGAAAGGGAACGCCGGCCACAGCAAACCCGTCGTCGCCGGCAACGACAGGGTGGCCGGCCACCCAGGGCGGGGAACAGACAGCGGGTCCGGGGGGACACCGGCCGAGGAGGGGAATGGAACCTCGACTAGCGGGGATTCGAACCCTCCTCCTCGGCCGCCCCGGGCCCGACTCCGTCGGCAGGGGGGATCCGGCTCTTTCTCCACGTAGTGGTGGAAGATGGATCCCCCCTGCCACGGAAAGGTTAGGTTAGGGGGGAGTGGTGCCCGCTTGGGGGTGGCCCACTCCCACAAAAACCTCACTTCCCCAACAAGGGGAGGGGGGTAAGAGTGAGGGCGGATGCCCCCTCACCCCATAGGCGAAACCAGAAGGCCAACCGGTCGGTCCTAGACCGACCGGGACCGCGCCCCGGATTCCCTTTGTGGAACGGGGCGCGGTAATGGATGGCAGGGAGCTCGGCAATCGAGCCCTGGGGCCGGGGGGGTTGGGGAGGGAATATGGGAATAGTTCCCCTGACTCCCCCCTCCTCGGTCCGACAGGTAGACATCCCGCAGGGGTTTTAGTCAGTAGGAGTCTGACATAACCCCCGGCCCCCCCCCAAAGGGCCGGGGGTATCCATGATGGATTTCCCCTGCGTAACCAAAAAAAAAAGGCCGGCCGGCCACAAAGTTGGCGGGCCGGCCTGCAGATCCCCCCTCCAGGTGCAAGGAAAAGAAAGGGGGCAAGAAAAGGCCGGACGGACTAGCTGAGTAAAAAGGAGAGCGCTTCCCCCTAATAGGGAAGTCGGAGGAGCTGACGGGGGAGGTCAGACCGGCCTCCCCTGCGGCGAGGGCGGAGCTGGACAAAGTGAAGGTGGAAGCCCGAACCACCGACATCAGGCCGGAGGAGTCCAAGCCGATGAAGCCCAAAAGAAAGGCGAAACCGCCAAGGACTACGACGGCGGCGAGGGAGGAGGAGGAGGTCTCTTCTTCACCAATAGAAGAGGAAGCAGCGGAGAAGGTGAGGCGGGTGGAGGCAAATGTCCATGTCCCACTCCCAACAACCCTAGGAGAAAGGGAGTCGGAAGGCGCGCCACCTCCGACTCCCACAGCGGAAGAGCTGCCCTTATACTCCCCAGAGGAGGGGGTCGCCGAGGTAGGGCCTCCCAACGCCTCCGTAGAGACGCCAGAGACCGATGGTGGCTACCACCATGGCCGATACCTCCTTGGGGGAGACTTAGTCGGAGATCGAACAATTCACTCTGACAGAGGTCCCCTCTGAGGAGGCAGTGGTGGGTAGCCTGGAGGAGGCGTAGAAGGCTTAGCCTTCACGCCACTCCGGATCCTACAGGCCAACCTCGGCCGCGGCGTCCGGGCCCAAGACCTGTGGACACACAAGATGAGGGAACTGGGCGCCAGACTGGGGTTGGGCACCGAGCTGCATTGGATCCCGATAAGCAGTCCCTGCCGGTGCGGCTCGGTGGCCATGGCGGCCAATCCCACGGCGGGGTCCCTGCCCTGTGTACTCAGGGCAAAGGGGACCTCGTATGTGGCGGTTGATTGGGGGCCGAGAGTGGAAGGGGACCCTCCCAGATCCCTGTCCCCGAGTTTGGGGATGGGGACTGGGACGAGGACCTGGAGGTCATCCCAAAGGAGTTCGCCAGGACCAGAAAAAACCTCGGGGCCAAGTGCAAAGCCACTGGCCCCGACGGGATTCCTGACCGCACCTGGGCTCTCGCCCTCGGCGAGGGACTTTGTCCGCTGCCACGCGGGAGGTGATCAATGGTTGTCTCAAGGAGAGGGTATTCCCCTCAGAGTGGAGGAGGGCCAAGTTGGTCCTTCTTCCGAAGGAAGGCAAGGCACCGGATGGTGCATCGGCCTATAGGCCGATATGTCTGCTGGACGAAGCGGGCAAAGTACTAGAACACATTATTCCCAACCGCCTCGTCCAGCATCTGTCCTTAAGAGAGCGGAACCTCCATGACATGCAGTTCGGGTTCAGGCCCGGACGATCAACGTTGGATGCAATTCAGCGCGTCCGGGACCTGACCCGAACAGTCGTAGAAAAGGATGGCGGGGTGTTGTTGGCGGTGTCTCTCGACATAACCAATGCCTTCAACACCCTGCCCTGGCCGGAGATCGGATGGGCCCTCGAAAATCACGGGGTGTCCGTCTATCTCCGGCGAATTCTATCGGCCTACTTTAGGAGCAGGGACCTCGCCTACTCAGGGAGAGGCGGTGTCTAAGGTCGACGCATCATGGACCGTTGTGTCCCGCAGGTATGGTTCTTGGCCCCCTGCTATGGAACATCACGTTTGATAAGGTGCTTCGCTCTTAGACAGCGACGGAGGGGGCAGCGCTCCCTGGGAATAGGGAGCGGGCCCGAGGCGCCGGCCGAGGAGGAGCGGCCATCGGTTCGCCGGAGGCTGCCGCCTCGGGCCCGCCTTCGGACGCGCGGGAGAGGGGCGACGGGAGGAGCGTGAGCCCTCCCGCCTCCCCTGCGCGTCGGTAGAGGTAGGACAGGGGGAGTGAAGGCCTGTTTGGGAACGGGAAGGGGCCTCACTCCCCTGCCCCCCTTGGCTAGCAGTCGAGGGGGGCGTGGAGAGAGGATGGGTGTTCCCTTCTCCAATGTGAAACCAGGAGGCCAACCAGCTCGGGATATCGACCGGGGTACCGCGTCTCCTGATTCCCCTGGGAGAAGGAAGGGCGCGGTAATCGGGCATGGGGCTCCCATAGAGACCTGGGGCCGGGGTGTCGGGGAGGGAATACAGGCGCAGTTCCCCTGACTCCCCTCATTTCGACCCGATCGGTAGACACCCTGGTGGGGTTTTAGTGAGTAGGAGTCTCACATAACCCCCGCCTCCCCCAAGAGGCGAGGATATCCATTATGGATTTCTCCACCGTTATAAAAAAAGGGAAGAAAAAGGACTTCGCTCTCCCCTCCTCCCGGCCTGCCACGTCGTCTGCCATGCAGACGACACATTAGTGGTGGCTGGGAGGGGAACTGGGGGGGAGCCCACTTCCGAGTGGAGATGGCAGTGGCATCGGTGGTGGGCACCATCAAGGGCCTGGGACTGAAAGTGGCGCTCCAGAAAACGGAGGCTATGTATTTTCATAGTGGCCGTCGAGGCGCACCGCCGAAAAAGTCCCAGGTTCGAGTTGATGGTGTCCGCATCCGCGTCGGGCCCACGATAAAATATCTGGCCCTGACATTGGACAGCCGTTGAAGTTTCGGGCCACACTTCAGGGACCTGGCCCCCCGTGTTTGCAAAGCAGGGCTGGCATTGGCCGGCCTCATACGGAACCAGAGGGGCCCTGGATGGCACGCTCGTCGCCTTTATGTGGGGGTCGTGCTCTCGATCGCCCTCTATGGGGCGCCCATATGGGCGCCCCGGTTAACCGCCACCGTCTCAAATACTAGTCTGATGCGCCAGGCTGTGCGAACGGTGGTGGTGAGGGCGATTAGTGGGTACGGCACCGTATCGCATAGGGCGGCGACGGCCCTGTGGAGCTCCTCGCCGAGGAGAGACATGTTCTCTACTGAAGGATGAAGGAGCTCCGCAAAGAGAGGGAGGAGATAACGGCCAGGGACCTGGCAGTCCTGAGGCTCCAGGCCAAAGCCCGGGTCCTCGAACGGTGGTCGGCCATTTTGGCTGACCCCGAAGGATTCGGGCTCCAAACGGCTGAGGCTGTCCGCCGCTGTCTGTCGGAAATGGCAGACAGGAGGGAATGCGGACTGACTTTCCATCTAGTGCAGGTGCTGACCGGGCATGAGGGCTTCGGTCGATATCAGCACCGGATCGAGAAAGAGTCCACCGCTCGATGCCACCACTGCCCGGCACCGGATGACACTACGTACCATACGCTAGTCTCATGCCCAGCATGGGACCAGCAACGCGGTGTCCTGATCCGGGCGGTGGGGTGCGACATGGAGGCCCTCTCGCTCCCGCGCATGGTCAAGGCCATGTGCGGGAGCGAGGAGGCATGAGGGCGGCAGCCTCATTCTGCAAGGATGTTATGTCGCAAAAGGAGGCCGCCGAATGGGAGCGTCGCCCCGGTGCCCGCCGTAGGGCACGGCGGAGGCGACGCTCCCCGGGGATGGGAAGCGGACCCGAGGTGGCACCGGCCGAGGAACTGCCACCGATTTGTCGGGGGCCTCCTCAGGCCCGCCTTCGAACACGCGGGGGGCGGCGACGGGTGTGAAACCCACCCGCCTTCCCCGAGCGTTGGTAAGGACAAAAAAGGAGAGTGGAGGCCTGGTTAGGACTGGGCCCTACTCCCCGTCCCCCTTGACGAGCAAGGGGGTTAGGAGGGAGGGTGAGTATACCCCCTCCTCTAAATATAACCAGTAGCCTACCCGACCAGACAACCAGTCGGAGGACCGCACCCCTGACTCCCTTTGTGGGAGGGGGCGCGGTATTTGGGCATAGGGCTCTGGGAATGAGCCCTGGGGCCGGGGTGTCGGGGAGGGAATACGGGAGTAGTTCTCCTGATTCCCCCACCACGGTCCGAAAGGTATATACTCCGGTGGGGTTTTAGCCGGTAAAAGTCCGACATAATTCCCGCCCTCCCTAAGGGACGAGAGTATCCATGAGGATTTCCCCACCGTAATAAAAAAAAGAGTTTGTAGATATCCTGAGGACAACCGACCCAGTAAACACAGTTATGTAACAGTTATATTGTCGTAATGTAACGAAATGTAACACGTAATATAACGTGTACGTTACAAGCAATATATTAGGTGACAAATGAATAATCCAAATTATTTTAAGCAGTTATGAAATCAATTTTAAATTGAATAGATTTTCCTGCTCATTTGTGATTTTGCAATGTTGACATATCTATTAAAAAGAACATAGTTTGGCGAAAGGCCTAACATAACCTTCAAAAGTATTCAGTTTAGTACAGTCGAAAATGGCAACAGATAAGGTGCATATCCGACACTGCATTCTTTACGAATTCCAACAAGGAAAAAATGCTGCAAGAGCGTATGAATCGATTTGTTCCTTTCTCGGCGAAGGTATTGTATCGTACGATGTGTGCGCATTTTGGTTTAAGCGGTTTTGGTAAAAGCGGTAATTTCAGTCTAATCGATAAACAACACCCTGGAGGCTCTCCGAGGTGCGATAATGATGATTTGGAACAACTGCTCGCTGAGAATTCGGCACAAACACTCGGCAAAAAGAGCTTGCAGAACAGTTAGGAGTAACGCAACAAACGATTTCTAAACACCTACATGAAATGGGAAAGATCCAGAAAGAAGGAAAATGGGTTCCGCATGAACTCACTGAAACCAACAAAAATCAACGAGTGGCAGCGTGTCTTTCTCTTCTCAATAAGCAGCGTTGAAAGTCTTTCTTGTGGAAAATCGTTACGGGCGATGAGAAATGGATACTCTATGACAATCCGAAACGCAGAATCATCAAAATCGGTCGCAAAACCCAATCGCTTCGGAAAGAAGGTTCTTCTCTGCATTTGGTGGGATATCAGGGGCGTGCTTTATTATGAGCTTTACTATGAGTTGTTGGAACCGGGTGAAACAGTTACTGCGGACTGCTACCAACGTCAATTAACCTGCTTGAGTCAAGAATTGGAACGAAAACGCCCGTATACTGGCAAAGGAGATCGTCCAGTGAAATTGTTGCATGACAACGCTAGGCCACACATTGCTTCCAATACAAAAGACACCATAATGAGTCTTGGCTGGGACGTCTTGCAACACTCGGCGTATTCGCCAGACATTGTTCTATTCGATTATCACTTGTTCCGATCGATGCAACACGCCTTGTCCGATATACACTTCCAATCAGTGGATGCGAAAATTCGGAAATGGCTTGACGACTTTATTGTGTCCAAAGACGTAACATTTTTCCGAGATGGAATTCACCAGCTGCCTGAAAGATGGCTTAAAGTTATAGAAAGCAACGGCGAATACTTTGATTGAACAATTTAATTTACTTTCTTTTAAAATAAACCTTGAATGTAGCTGAAAAAATTGGATTATTCATTTGTACACCTAATACATGTTAGTTGTAATTTCCCACTCATAGAAAGTTGCAGTTATATAACAGAAATATCACATGTTACCAAAATGTTTATACAGAGTATACCAGGAAGAAAGGTCAATATTTCATGGGGGTATAGAATGAGGTAATATAAGGAAAAAATGTTATATAAACATGGTGTCGTTTATTACTGGTTTCCGAGATAGAGCTATGTTAAATTACACGTCGGAATTTAAAGTTGACGTGTCATTGGGATTTCATTCTTCACCGTAACGGAGTGCTGCAGGCTGTGTATCAGTTGGAAATATTAACGAAACATACCTGGTGATCTGTCCTGCTGTTTGTGACACACTGCAAACATGTCACACGTGTTTTCTAATGTAGAGTACGCAGATATGGTTTATGTTTATGGGTATTGTGATGGCAGTGCTCCCGCAGCCGTTGAAGGATGTCATCGCCATTTTCCGATGCGCCATATTCTAGACCGAAGAGTATTCTCAAACGTATTTAACAGCTTACGTGAAAATGGTACACTTCCCAGTGCTCACATCACATCTGAACGTAGAGTTGAGAGAAATGTTGAGGAAGAAGAAAATGTACAATACTTCAAATGGTACAAAGGAGCTCTACGAGTAGTTCAAGAAGGATTTCTGCACGTACTGGTGTTCCTCGGACACGTGTCTGACGGATACTGCATGACCAACATCTGTACCCATTTCATCTGCAACGAGTACAAAATCTCCATGAAGGAGATCGAGCCACATGTCTATAGTTTTGCCAGTGGCTACAGAATCATCGTGAATTGATTCTCGTCATACTTTTCACTGACAAAGCAACATTTACGCGTAATGATATAAATAATACGCGTAACACCCATCGTTGGTCGCAAGATAACCCTAACACCATTGTTGTATAGATTTCCCAAGGTCGTTTCTCCGTCAACGTATAGGTAACGTATGTGGCATAATTGATGGAATGCTGATTGGTCCCGTTATTTTACAAAATCGTATGACAGAGCAGTTACCTCGACTTTTTGCAAAAACGCTTCTACAATAACCAGAAGATATTTCCCTGGTTACACGAAGAACAATGTATTTTCAGCACGACGGAGCACCTGCTCATAACACACATCTTGTGAGAGAACACTTAAATGCAGTGTTTCCACATCGCTGGATCAATCGCGGTGGGACAGTGCAGTGGCCACCAAGATCATTCGACCTAACTCCCCTGGATTTCTGCTTATGGGATTTGTTAAAATATAAGGTGTATAAAACTAAAGTGAATACACGGGATGAACTTATTGCGCTTGTAATAGCCGCTTGACTAAATTAGGGGCCGTAAAGATGCCCTCCGGCGCGCATCCCGCCACGTTCTCATAAGATGTGACAAATGTATCGAAGTACGGGGCGAAATATTCGAAATTTGTTATGATAGATGTATTACAATGTAATTGCAGTAAACTTCAATTCATATTAGACAATTCCGACATGTAATTTAATATAGCTGTATCTCGGAAACCAGTAATAAACGACACCATGTATATATAACATTTTCGCCTTATAAAGGGTTTTTCAATAAGGGCGAGTCGATGTTGCAATGGAATAAAACAAGCTATGTGTGAAGTATTAACGAAATGCTTTTTTTATTTGAAAGGCCCATGTATGCCATTATGTGTGGAATATAACATCGTTCAAATGTCCGCCGCAGCTTCTCACGGTGGCACGGATCCGAGTGGTCCAATTTTCAATGATTCTGCCGCATAAATCCGGCTGAATTTGAGCGATGGCCTGGGTTATGTTGACTTTAAGGGCATCGGTCGATTGCGGCTTATTGGCAAAGACCTGCGACTTCAGAAAACCCCACAAGAAAAAGCCTAGCGGGGTCAAATTGCACGATCTTGGTGGCCAATTCACGTCACCTATGCGAGAGATAACCATATCCTCAAATCGTTCATGCAGAATGTCCATCGTGGCGTCCGCTGTGTGGCACGTACGTGTGGCGCCGTCCTGCTGGAACCACATGTCGTCCACGTCCATATCGTTCAATTTGGGCCAAAAGAAATTAGTTATCATCGTTCTGTAGCGCTCGCCATTGACGGTGATGGCCTCACCAACGTCGTTTTCGAAAAAGTATGGACCAATGACGCCGCCGGCCCAAAATCCGCACCAAACAGTAACTTTTTGTGGATGCATTGCTATCTGTTGAACCTCGTGTGGATCGGCGTCGTGCCATATACGGCAATTATGCTTGTTAACATAGCCATTCATCCAAAAATGCGCTTCGTCGCTAAAGATGATTTTTCGGCCAAAATTGGGGTCCTCTTCCAAATGCTCCGAAGCCCAGTCAGCGAAAAAACGGCGTTGTCTATGGTCATTAACTTTGAGTTCCTGGACCAGTTGGATTTTGTACGGGTGCAGGCCCAAGTCCCGACGCAAAATTCGCCAAGTTGAAGTCTGCGAAAGGCCGAGTTCTTGTGCACGGCGAGGAATTGACTGCCTCGGGTTCTCCTGCACACTTTCACTTACAGCGGCGATGTTCTCGGCCGATCTGGCGTTCCTTTGACGTACGGCTGTTGGCTGATCGTTTACCGAACCGGTCGTCTCGAATTTGGCCACCAAACGTTGGAGAGTCGACTTTGAAAGGCCACCGCGTCTGCCGTAAAATGGGAGCAACGCGCGCAACGTTTGCACTAACGAACACTCATTTTGATAATAAAGTTTTATCATTTGGACGTGCTGCTCAATCGTGTAACTTGTCATGGTGATTTGGCATCAGTGACTGAATAATAAACAACAGGTTAGACAGACGCCGCCAAAACAACATGGCCGCCACAGGCTGCCAACATCGATCCGCACCAATTGAGAAACCCTGTATTACCTCATTCTATACCCCCACGAAACATTGACCTTTCCTCCCGGGACACCCTGTATGCTGTTATACCAGGTTATACTAGGTGTGCAACTAAGTTTCCGGGTTTTACATATGGATGGTGCTAACGACACATGTAGTCGACATACATGTCTGAAGTTGTGTTTTTTTATAGCTTGGACATCTGTTAACAATAACCAGTCGTAATACCAACACATATCGCAACGCTAAAATATTTTTTCTAATAACGAAGATGTCGAGTTTTGTGCCAAATAAACAGCATTTGCAGGAAGCTTTGTTTTTCTGCTTTAACTTGAAAAAAGTGCAGCTGAAGCACGTCGTTTGCTTGAGGAGGCCTGCAGCGAACATGCATAATCGAAAACTACCTGTGAAGATTGGTTTAAACGCTTCAGAAGTGGCGATTTCGATACTGAGGACAAGAAGCGCTCCGAAAGACCAAAAAATATTGAGGACGCCGATCTGCAAGCGTTATTGGATGAAGATGATTTTTTTTTTTGGTAACGCAGGGGAAATCCTCATGGATACCCCCGACCCTTTGAGGGGGGGTCGGGGGTTATGTCGGACTCTTACCTACTAAAACCCCTGCGGGATGTCTACCAGTCGGACCGTGGTGGGAGGAGTCAGGGGAACTACTCCCGTATTCTCTCCCCGTGGATGAAGATGATACGCAAACACAAGATCAACTTGCAGAGGCATTAAACATGACTCGCCAAGGTATTTCCAAACGTTTACATGCGATGGGAGAAATTCAAAAGGAAGGAAAATGGGTGCCGTATGAGTTGACTGAGAAACATATGGAAAATCGAAGAACCACTTCCGAAATTTTGCTTTTGCGGCATGAAAGAAAGAGTTTCCTACATCGAATTGTTACTGGCGATGAGAAGTGGATATATTTCGAGAATCCCAAACGCAAAAAATCGTGGCTTTCACCTGGCGAAGCATCAACATCGACGGCACGGCCAAATCGCTTCGGAAAGAAGACAATGCTCTGCGTTTGTTGGTACCAAAAGGAATCGTGTACTATGAGCCGCTGAAACTGGGCGAAACTGTCAATGGGCATCGCTACCGATAACAACTGATCAATTTGAACCATGCATTCCTCGAAAAACGGCCAGAATGGGACACGAGACACGAGCGAGTGATATTGCAGCACGACAACGGTCTGTGCCATCGCACTTTCATCGTACAGGACACCATCAAAACGCTGAAATGGGATCTGCTACCGCACCCGCCGTATTCGCCAAACCTGGCCCCTTCCGATTATCACTTGTTCCGGTCGATGGCACATGGCTTGGCTGGGCAACACTTTTTTTTTGGTCACGCAGGGGAAATCCTCATGGAATGAATTCCGACATAACCTCCTTCGCCCCTTGGGGAGGGCGGAGGTTATGTCGGACTTCTACCGACTAAAACCCCTACGGGGTGCCTACTACTCGGACCGTGGTGGGGAAAGTCAGGGATACTACGCCTGCATTCCCTCCCCGACAGGCTGGGCACCAATTTCGAAGAAGTGCAAAATTGATCGGATGAATGGTTTCGGTCCAAAGCCGCGTCGTTTTATTGTCGCGGTATTCATGTATTGCCAGAGAGATGGCAAAAATGTGTAGCTAGCGAAGGACGATACTTTGAATAAATCATTTTTTGCATTGTTTCTCTTGAAATTTTCCATTTTTCATTGATCAAAAAACCCGGAAACTTAGTTGCGCACCTAGCTGTAATATTATTGTTATGTAAAAAGTCTACTCCTAATTTTCTCGTGTCTTGCATCCATCGATAGCTTCGATTCTAAGCGGTCATTCCTCCATGTGCTGACCACGTTAGATTTTACTTAACCTGACAATCGAGTGGCACGCAGTTATCCAAATGACGCCAACGATGTTCTTCGTACGCCTCCACTGTCAATGACGAATTTATCGATTTTCTTGTACCATTCTCTGCCCGATTGTTTCAATCCATATAATGGTTTTAATAGTTTGCAGACTTTCGACTCTTCTCCTTGTTTAATATACATTTCGGGTTGTTCCATATATATCTCGTCGGAAAGTTCACCTTGTACGTATGCTGTTACCACATCCATTTGATGTACGTGCATTTCGTCGTTTACTGATGCTGCAAGTAAAGTCCGTATAGATTCATACCTAGCGACCGGGGCGAACACCTCATCGAAGTCCACTCCTTCGCGCTGTGTATGTCCTTGCACAACTAATCTGGCTTTGAATTTTTCAATGTCGTTATTTTGATCATACTTAGTTTTAAAAACCCAACGATTGGATAATATTTTCTTGTTTTCTGGCTTAGGTACCAGAATCCATGTGGCATTCTCTTATAGACTCCTATATTCGCGATCCATAGTATCTAGTCATGTTTCATTATCACTTCGGTTCAATGCTTCAGACACTGTTTCTGGATCTGCAATTCTCGTGTCATCGTTATGATAGATCTTCTTTGGTCTGCCGCGTTAACCTGTCCTTAATATCTTTGGTCGACCTCTTCCGCGACGGACAACATTTCTCGTCTCATTGGATGCTCCTTGTTCGTGTTCTTGAATTTCAGCTTCAGTTTCTTCCGAACTTGATTCTTCTTCTCGTGTATCTTCTAATGGTATAACATTTGAGTTACTAGTAGCGCTTTTCGGTAATCAAATACTGACAAATACATCTTCCTTTGATGCATTATTTGAATTTAATTCTTCGAAGAATCTTACATCTCGAGCCTTGATGACAGTTTTTGTTCCCGGTTTTTAGAGCCTGTACGCCTTGGATTCTTCTGAATACCCCACTAAAATGTATTCATCTCCTTTTGGTTGAAACTTCCCTCGTTTCTGCGATTTATCCAATACTATTGCTTTAGATCCGATGATCCAGAGAAATCCAATGTATGGTTTGCGACTTGACCACGCCTCATAGGGTGTTTTTCCATTTATTGTCTTTGTTATGCATCTGTTTCGAAGGTACGTAGCAGAATTTATTGCCTCCGCCCATAATGATTGGGGAAGATTACCTTGTAGCATGATGCATCTGGCCATCTCGACCAACGTACGATTTTTACGTTCTGCGACTCCGTTCTGTTGAGTATATAGTTCTGTGGAGTATATTAATTGATGAACTTAATTAATTGATGAAACACTTAATTGATGAATAATTCCTTCATCTTTCAAGAAGGCTTTAAAGTCGTTTGACAAATATTCTCTTCCGTTATCTGTTCGAAGTTTTCTGATGTAGCATCCTGTTTGCTTCTCGACTTTTCGCTTATAGTCTTTAAAAGCTTCCAAAACATCCGAACGTCTACGTAACATTATCGTTTCCGTATAACCTGTGCAGTCATCCGTAAATGTTACAAAGTATTTGGCACCTCCCAAAGATTCGATGCTCATTGGACCACAAATGTCCAAGTGAATAAGACCTAACACTTCAGAATTGCGATGGGTAGAATTTTTAAACGGTTGAATGTGTATTTTACATCTGGCACATACCTCGCAGTTGAATTCATTTGATTTTGTAATGATACTCATGCCGTCGACCAAGTTTCCTATCTTCATCCTTTTAAGGTCGTTAATATTTATGTGTCCATACCTTTGATGCCACTTCTGTAGATTTCCGTCACTCTCATTTCTTGCTAATAACGCACGATCTACCTTTTCATCTACAACATATAACTGATCTCGCCTAGTAGCTGTCAAAATTGTAGAGCCGTCTTTTCGCTTAATAAATGCGCGATTTCTTACAAATGTCACGGAATAACCTATATTCGTCACGCTAGGCACTGATAACAAATTGTTGCGCAATTCCGGTACATATAATGCGTTTTCTAACTTAACCGATTTACCGCTATATCGATTTATTCTTAAGTCTAGATTTACATTATCCGATCCTGCTGATTTTACGAACTGTTCAGTCGCCGTATATACTCTTGACTGTTCGTTTTTATCGAGAGACTCAAATTTTCGTTTGTCGTGTGCCTTGTGCCTTGTTGCGCCGCTGTTAAGACACCAAACTTCCGATTTCGTTACGAGTTCCGCGTTACAAGCTATCGCAGTTAGCGCGTTATCCGAATTATCTGTTTTATCACGTTATTGCTTCGATCTACAATCGCGACTTCTATGCCTTATTTTGTCACAGTTAAAGCACTTTCCGTCAAATTTTCGCAATGTACCTTTCGCATTATTATTTTTGTAATTCGCACGAGGTTATTTTCCTCGTTCTGCACTCCCCTTCGCCACCAGTGAGTCGTTTTTCTTGCTGCTGTCGTTTGCCTTTGCATCTCGGTCGTCTTGTCTTGCTTCCTCTTCCATTAGTTTCGCTTTTAGTACTTCTAGCGACGGTATATTATCTCGCGACTCGATGGCTACACTGAAGTTCTCATATTCCGTCGGTAATGAACTTAACAACATTATCGATAATAGTTCTTCCGGAATCTCTATACCGGCTTCCTCTAGTTGTCCTGCCTTGCTCAAGAATTCGTTCACGTGTTGCGTCATCGTTGCATCCAGTCCCTTCTGCATCCTTAACAATTGTTTGTACAGCGTAGCTTTCCTTACCGGGCCTTTAGATTCGAACACTCCCTTGAGGATATCCCAAGTTGCTTTCGACGTTTCAGCCTTTTTTACGTGACTCAACTAGCCATGTGAAATACTGAGATTTATCAAAGCTAATGCTTTCGAGTCCTTTCTTATCCAGTCTTGTGCATCTTCAGGCGGTTTGACTTCTGTGCCGTCGACATAATGCCACAGATCGTTGTAGACCAATACGCTCTTCATCTGGATCCTCCACAACTCGTAACTGCTTTCGGTCAATTTTTCTACGTTTGAGAACGTGCTCGCGGATGTCATATTTTCTGATATTCACTGTCTGCTCAGTAGAATTAGATACCTGGGCCCATAACCTGTTGGGAATGGCTCAACAGATGTACTATTATCTTGTAGGGTTTACAACACGTATTTATTAAACGTCTTATTAAAGAAATACAGAGCTCGGCAACCATGTGCCTGTGGCGTAGGCAAAAAACTGAGTGAACTAACTACTAGATAGAAGAACACGCTACGCGCATGTGCGATGCCAGCTCCATCGGTGTCTATACAAAGAGAACTAACGACTCGAGTATACGTAGATCACTTCTAACAAAATGCAATAACAAAATAATATAATTGTGTAAAATAATTAAATTGTGTTATAAATATAATGTATTATAAAACTTATTGTAAGTCTTACTTATTATTATTTGAGAAATAATCAAATTAGATAAAATTCCTTTTTGAACTAACCACGAATATTGCACAGCCAATTCATTAGAGAAAATTTTCTCTATTATCCTTCTAATCATAATTTTGGGATTTGCTCCTCCAAGCCTTGAAAGTTCTGTTACCTTAAAGAATTTAGTAAGAAACAATAAGGTGGCTAATTTATAATAAACTATAATAGAACTTGTGTTATGTAAGGTAGAATTTCTATATACATATGACGTTTTTGACACCAGCAGAAACAGTTTTTCGTTTATTAAAATTTGGTTTAAACAATATTTGTTACATGAGGGCTATTTAAAATTGTCGCATCAGAATGTGAGATTATATGCGAATCAGGAATAGTGCGTGATACATGCCCGTAGTATGACAAAAACAGCCTACATGATACAGAATACATTTGTTATTTCGTGATTTCGTGCACTCCGCGTAAGAGTCGGTTCACAACTTTGCTTTAGGCTTTAAGCTATAAGTAACTGACCAACCACAATCGATTATTTTTCTTGTGCCTCAAGAATAATCAACTGTGGTTGGTCAATTATTTATGTGTTAAAGATTAAAGTAAGGTTGTAAACCGATCCTAACGCTGCTCCATGCACAATCTAGTATACTAATTTCAGGTAGCAAGTACACGTCATTTTGATGTGAAAATTTGATGGGTTTTGACAAAAAACGACCAAAATGACGAACAAATTACCAAAAATAACGTGAAAATGACGGCAAAATGATAGGAATAAGTCACAGGCCAATAACAACATTTCAAGACGTTTAAATGACTTTTCTTAACGTCATTAAAACCTTGTACAAAAACGTCACAAAAAAGACGTTTTACATTAGACACTATGATGTTTTTTGGCGTCATTCGATCAATAATTACTAGTTTTTTACGTCAAAATGACGTGTGCTTTCTTCCTCAGATTAAAACTTTAGACACGTGCAAGGATTCAACTTTAAACAGCTCGAAAAAAAATCTATTGTTTAAACGAACGTTTTGATAAAGGAAGAAGATATTTCTTCTAGTCTTAAGAATCGTCCTGTGCATTTTGTATTCGGAAGTTCTGAGACAAACTGTATAACTTTATTTATAATAGAATTACTTTTATGTTGCTCTATTAAAATTTATTCCAATAACTTACAAATTCCTTTCTCTTTTCTTCATTTAAAGTTTAAAGATAGGTTTAAAGATAGGATTCACCGGGCAATTAAAGCAGCGAAATATCAATATCCCCGTTATACATTGCATCATTCATCAAGAGGCATTGTGTAGTAAAGTAGTAAAATTATCCACAGCTATGGAGACTGTGACAAAAATAATTAACGTTAGTAAAAGTGGAAATAAGTTTCTTACTCATCACAAATTTCAATTATTTCTTCATGAACATGATGCTGTTCACAAAGATGTTCCACTTCATTGCCCGGTTCGTTGGCTTAGTGCTGCTAAATGTTTAGAAACATTTTCTTCCATAAGAAAAGAGATCCTCCTTTTCTTGCAAGAAATAAACAACCCGAAATTTCAGGAGTATATATCCCTTTTACAAGATGTCACATTTCTTGCCGAACTTGCCTTCATTACCGACATCACGAACCAACTTAGGCTTCTCAATTTAAAGCTGCAAAGAATGGGTCAAAATATTTGTCAATTAGTGAGTCACATTGATTCCTTCCGAATAAAATTACAGTTATTAAAATCTCATTTAAATAATGATATTTTTCAATTCTTTCCTTCTTGCCAAGTTCTTCTCGAAGAATACGGCAATAGCTGTAATTTTAAGGAGTATAATCATTTTATACAATCTGTCATAAACGAATTCGATACGCGTTTTACTTGCTTCGAAAACCTTCGAAAGGAATTAATTCTTTTCGCGAATCCCTTTACAGCGGCAATCGACGAACAGCCTCTCGAGTTGCAGGAGGAATTATGCGATTTGCAAAACGATATTTCGTTCAAAATGGTTAAAGAAACCGCTGTCGATCTTTACAAAATACTGGAAAAGTCATTATACCCCAAGCTTCGGGATTTCGGACTTCGCATTCATTCTATGTTTGGATCCACGTATCTGTGTGAAACTTCATTTTCAAAAATGAAGTTTATAAAAAATGAGAAGCGTTCCTCTTTAAACGACGATTCCTTACCACGTCTTATGCGGCTCGCTACATGCAATATGCAAATTGACGTTTCCGCTCTTACTAATAAAAGACGCCGAAAATCGAATTAAATATTCTCCATTTAACATATTTTATTTCGCTTCTGTTCAATTAGTTACGGGTTGTTACAGTCATCAGTGGATTAGGCCTACTGGGGATACCACTTAAAAAAAAACGCGTCAACAATAGTACCTCATGCGTGGAAAACTACTGGAAACACGCTCCTGAGGCTCCAGCGGCTTATAGGCAGCATGCGGAATGGCGAGGTAAAGGGAACAGCGGTGGGCGGAGATAGTCGAAAATCGGCCGTCGCGTGCATTTTTTGCCGAGCTCTGATACATATACACTCAAACGCAAAAAACCCGGTACACTAAAAATTTGGGAAAAAATTACAAAATTTCAAATGATCATAACTTGGTAAATAATGAAGATACAAATATGCGCAGAAATGCAAAATGAAGCTTGAAACGTCCTCTTTAAGAATATCTGAATGGCAATTATGCTCGGCCATTTTTTTCGAAATGGCGAATGATAAAGTGAGAGGATGGAAAATTGATAATCAAAGGTCCGTGTTTGCGATGGTGCATGGTGTGCATCAGGTATCGCAGCGTAATGGGACCAAATGCACATGAAAGTATAGAGTGTTATCTTTAAAATGCTACTTTACCGAGCTCGATGTGATCATTTTTCACTGAGTTGTTCCAAATTTTGCTAAAAATGCGGTTTTCTTGTTAAATTTGCATAATTCAGTGAATAAGTATCGTATCAATCTCTATAACGAAGTATTTTAAAGAAAACATTCTATACTTTTAAGTACTTTTCGTCCCATTGAGCTGCGACACTTACTTTGCTCCATGCGCCATCGCACGCTCGAACCTTTTTTTAGCAACTTTTCATGTTCTCCTTTTTATCACCCGCCATTTTGAAAAAATATCGTTGCGCACAATTTCGATAGATCTTTCAAAAAGTATGGTTTCAAAGCTTTCAAACCGTTTTTGAAATTTGCTGCTAGGATATTTAGGTGTCGAGATATTCAATTTCGAATTTGCAACAAATGTCGATTCAGCCAGGCTTAAGGAGCTAAGAGGCTCTTCGGTTCGTTTGGCTCTTTCATAATTTCAATAGCTGTGTTCATGTTTCTCTATATAATAATTTACATAACCAACAAAATATATTCAATGATTTGCATTTATTATTTTGAAAGCCAGGGAAATGAAAGTAAAATTCAATTTAGGTTCTTCATTTTGCGTAATCGATATTACGTAATAAAGATGAATTGCGTTTTAAGATACCGCTGTCATTAGCTCAAATTATGGTTGTAAGTCTTCCCAATATAAACCGCATGGAGTTTTACTGATAGGAAAAGTCCCATTGTATGTAGTGTGTGTGTGTGTGTGTGTGTGTGTGTCTGTCTACCACAAGGATAAGGACCCCGTGGTTCGTCAGCTCCACAGTATTTCAAGATTTCACACCCTCCTTGTGGTGTGAGTGTGTGTGTGTGTGTGTGTGGTGTTACAGCAGAGATAAGGACCCCGCAGTTCGCCACTCCTGCAGTAATTAATGACTCCAAACCCTCTCTGCTGTGTGTGTGGTGTGTGGGTACTAATAGTGGATATGACTGCCTCGTGCGCGTATTACCTCATTCATACGATCAGGCATACTCCTTATTAGTCTTTTAATTTCATCCTGCGTAATTGTATTCCATTCGTTTTCAAGAATTATTCGCAGTTCTCGCAGTGACTGAGGAGCAGGTACGTGACTTCGTACTTTCCTGCCGAGGTTGTCCCATAAGTGTTCGATTGGATTTAAATCTGGACTATTTGCTGGCCAATCGAGTCGATTTATGCCAACTTCATCGAAGAAATCAAGCACTCTTCTCGCAGTGTGTGGTCGAGCATAAACAAGAAGTTCTCTCCGAGGAAGGGTGCGTGCGGGACAACATACGGAATGAGTATGTCTTCCACATATACATCTGCGTTCATATTCTTGTCAAAAAAGTGCAGATCTGTATGAGCATTAGCTGAAATTCCTGCCCAAATCATTACAGAGCCTCCATTGTAGCTATGCCTCTCACTTACCGTACAGTCTGCAAATCATTCTCCACCGCGACGATAAACTCGTTCTCGTCCATCTGGAGAATAGACGCAAAAACGAGATTCATCGCTAAAGAGTACTTTGCTCCAGTCTGCGTAAGTCCAGTCTCTATGCTCAACTGCAAAATTGAGTCGAGCTACGCGATGGTGACATTTAAGCAAAGGTACAGCTGTTGGCCTGCGCGAAAGCAGATTTTGTTCCTTTAATCTTCTCCGAACGGTGTTAACGGATACATTAATGTTGCGGACATCCCTTAAATTGTTTCTAATTTGAACAGATGTTCGATGTCTGTCTCCTAACGAATTTGAAACAATAAATCGGTCATCATTGTGATTGGTACATCGAGGACGTCCCGAACCAGGCCTTCTATGGAAAGAATTGGTTTGTAAGTACCTGGCATAAGCACGTTGCACAGTTGACACTGACAAATCAAGTGCCTAAGCAACGTACCTTCGACTTCTGCCATATTCAATTAAAGCAATAACTTGAGCAGCCTTTTCAGGATTTATCGTCGCCATAATCGACGCAATAATTTCGATGCGAAACAATCAATTATGGTTTAAATTGGTGAAGTTGCACGAAGCAATGCGCCTCGAAAGGAAAATATCACGGAAAAAGAAAAGTCGCACGAGGCAGCGCTTATCAGAGTGAACACGTTCGGAAAAGGAAAATTGTTTGTCTTTGTTTATTGTCTTGGCACATACATTTAAGAAAAATCCAGTCAAGCCAGGCGTTAAAGCCCGGCGCACCGACAGAATCTCAGTCAAGCCAGAACGTAAGCCCGGCGTACTGACAAACTCGCGAAGTCCAGCGTACAAAAGATAGTGCCACTATCGGCGGTGGACCGTACGAAGGCCAAAAGCTGTACTAAGGCAATCTCTGATCGTCTCCGCGGGCACTCTTATATGCCCTGGGCAGCTCGAACTCGCGTGCGAGCCGAGGGGCTCGCGCGCGCGACAACCTAGATCGCCGCGTTGCGGCGGCTCTGTGGACTAGCAGCGCCAGGGAATTTCGACGTTCAGGTGGCGTCCAGCGACTCGGCATCCCGCGCGCCGGGTCACCGCGAACTCAGGCGCGATCCTGAACAGCATATTCAAGCTGTGTACCATAATAGCCAATCGTACGAAGAAGGTAGAGAGCTAGGGACAGCTTCGCGAACTAAAGTGTATACCACAGTGATCATGCGTAACTGAAGGGTAAAGAATGATAACTTTTGATAAAAATTAAATTTCCAATTCGCAAAATTGTGTAAATTATTGTATAGAGAATAATGAACGCGGCTATTGACATTATGAAAGAGCCAAACGAACCGAAGAGCCTCTTAGCTCCTTAAGCCTGGCTGAATCGACATTTGTTGCAAATTCGAAATTGAATATCTCGACACCTAAATATCCTAGCAGCAAATTTCAAAAACGGTTTGAAAGCTTTGAAACCATACTTTTTGAAAGATCTATCGAAATTGTGCGCAACGATATTTTTTCAAAATGGCGGGTGATAAAAAGGAGAGCATGAAAAGTTGCTAAAAAAAGGTTCGAGCGTGCGACGGTGCATGGAGCAAAGTAAGTGTCGCAGCTCAATGGGACGAAAAGTACTTAAAAGTATAGAATGTTTTCTTTAAAATACTTCGTTATAGAGATTGATACGATACTTATTCACTGAATTATGCAAATTTAACAAGAAAACCGCATTTTTAGCAAAATTTGGAACAACTCAGTGAAAAATGATCACATCGAGCTCGGTAAAGTAGCATTTTAAAGATAACACTCTATACTTTCATGTGCATTTGGTCCCATTACGCTGCGATACCTGATGCACACCATGCACCATCGCAAACACGGACCTTTGATTATCAATTTTGCATCCTCTCACTTTATCATTCGCCATTTCGAAAAAAATGGCCGAGCATAATTGCCATTCAGATATTCTTAAAGAGGACGTTTCAAGCTTCATTTTGCATTTCTGCGCATATTTGTATCTTCATTATTTACCAAGTTATGATCATTTGAAATTTTGTAATTTTTTCCCAAATTTTTAGTGTACCGGGTTTTTTGCATTTGAGTGTATATATATATGTATATTCTTTATTGCCTCCCCTTGGGGTTACAATTCTTAACCTAACCTTTACATATCCTCTATCTTTCTTTTCTCTTATATTCTGAGCGCTCGAGTGAGAGAGCTCGCTTCACACACACACACACACACACACACACACACACACACATCATTCTTCTCCATTCTCTCCCCCTCTCTCACTTTCCACTCTTTTCCTCTCATTCCATGATCTCCGTTTCCGGTGCTCTTTCTATCTCCCTCCCTCTCTCCGTCTCCCTCCCCCTTCCTCCTCCTCCTCTCCTCCCCACCATTTTTCCACTTCCTTCATCCACCTCTCCTCTTTTCCCTCCTCTCCCAGTACCTCCCTCTCCATCTCCTGCCATCCTCTTTCTTCCCCCCATCCTGCGCACTCCTGCCATATATGCTTCCATGTTTCTTCCCTTCTCCCACACATCCTGCATCTCCTCTTTTCCTCCTCCTCCCAATACCTTCCTCCTCTTAACTCACATCCTAGCCTAAATCTCGCTATCCTCCTCTATCTTTTCTCTCCTCACCCCATTTTCAGATATCCTGGTACTCCCCTCCCTTTCATCCTTCCGCATCCCTCACTGTGTCTTGATTCTCTTATCCTTTCCCATCTCTCCTCTTCCTGCTTTCTCCTTTCTCTATTCTTTATTTCCTCCCCCCTTATCTCCTCTCCCTTTTCCCTCCTTTCCTCTATCTCGTCTATTTTCCACCCCCTATCCTCAAAGAACCTTCTCCTCTCCTCTTCCCATTTCCCCACTTCTTTTCCTCTCCTTGCCCTATTCCTCATCTCCATCCAGCACCTTCTTGCTATCTCTCCTCCTTTCCCTTCCTCCAGTCTCTTCTCATATCCCCATGCTCTAATTCCTGCTCTGCTTCTCATTAATTCCCTCTCTTATTATATACCCTGGGGTCCACCTCTCTACCCCCAATATCCATCTTAAATATCTTTCCTGTAGCTCCTCTATCCCTCTCCTCTCTTTCCATCCCCATATCTCTACCCCGTAGCTTATCACCGACCACACCAATTTGTCGAACAGCCATACCCTCCTACCCCAGTCCTTTCCAAACCTCCTCTTTCCTATCCCCCATACTTGTTTCATCACCTTCGCTCCTTTCTTTACCCTATCCTTGGTCTGCTCCTCTTGCCCCCGTTCCTTCTCATTATGTATCCTAAATATTTATATCCCCTTCCTCTATCCTCTTCCCTTTCCATCTCCAATCCACTTTCTTCCATTTTCCACTACTTTTCCTGCACCTCATTATTTTCGTTTTTTCTACAGAATTTTTTACAATTGGTGCGGGTCGATGTTGGAAGCCTGTGGCGGCCATGTTGTTTTGGCGGCGTCTGTCTAACCTATTGTTTATTATTCAATCACTGATGCCAAATCACCATGACAAGTTACACGACTGAGCAGCACGTCCAAATGATAGAACTTTATTATCAAAATGAGTGTTCGTTAGTGCAAACGTTGCGCGCGTTGCGCCCATTTTACGGCAGATGCAGTGGCCCTTCAAAGTCGACTCTCCAACGTTTGGTAGCCAAATTCAAGACGACCGGTTCGGTAAACGATCAGCCAACACCCATACGTCAAAGGAACGCCAGATCGGCCGAGAACATCGCCGCTGTAAGTGAAAGTGTGCAGGAGAACCCGAGGCAGTCAATTCCTCGCCGTGCACAAGAACTCGGCCTTTCGCAGACTTCAACTTGGCGAATTTTGCGTCGGGACTTGGGCCTGCACCCGTACAAGATCCAACTGGCCCAGGAGTTCAAAGTTAATGACTATAGACAGCGCCGTTTGTTCGCTGATTGGGCTTCGGAGCATTTGGAAGAGGACCCCAATTTTGGCCGAAAAATCATCTTCAGCGACGAGGCGCATTTTTTGATGAATGGCTATGTTAACAAGCATAATTGCTGTATATGGCACGACGCCAACCCACACGAGGTTCAACAGATAGCAATGCATCCACAAAAAGTTACTGTTTGGTGCGGATTTTGGGCCGGCGGCATCATTGGTCCATACTTTTTCTAAAACGACGTTGGTGAGGCTATCACCGTCAATGGCGAGCGCTACAGAACGATGATAACCAATTTCTTTTGGCCCAAATTGAACGATATGGATGTGGACGACATGTGGTTCCAGCAGGACGGCGCTACATGCCACACAGCAGACGCCACGATGGACATTCTGCATGAACGATTTGAGGGTATGGTTATCTCTCGCAGAGATGACGTGATTGGCCACCAAGATCGTGCGATTTGACCCCGCTAGACTTTTTCTTGTGGGGTTTTCTGAAGTCGCAGGTCTATGCCAATAAGCCGCAATCGACCGATGTCCTTAAAATCAACATAACCCAGACCGTCGCTCAAATTCAGCCGGATCTATGTGGCAGAATCATTGAAAATTGGACCACTCGGATCCGTGCCACCGTGAGAAGCTGCGGCGGACATTTGAACGATGTTATATTCCACACATAATGGCATACATGGGCCTTTCAAATAAAAAAAGAATTTCGTTAATACCTCACATACAACTTGTTTTATTCCATTGCAACATCGACCCGCCCTTATTGAAAAACCCTTTATATTTATTTCCAGTCCCTTCTTTTCTAAGTATCCCTCCAGTTTCCCCACCATTCCCTTCATCCACCACTCCTCATCCTCTGCCAATACCACCAAATCATCCGCATATGCCAATGTGTATATATGTATGTGTATATACCCTCTCTTCCCCCAACTTTACCCCTCCCCAGCCTCCCTTCCTCAGTTCCTCATCTATATCCGCAATTAATAATGTAAACAATATCGGACTTAACGGGCATCCTTGCCTCACCTCTCTCCCTGTCCAAAATCTCTCTCCCTCTCACCCCCCTATTCTCACTCTATTCCTTGTCTCCCCTATCACCTCCTCACATCTCCTTATCAGCCCTTCTCTCACTTCCCTTTCCCTCATTGCTCTTCCTAATATCCCCCTATCCACTGCATCAAATGCCGCCCTAAGATCCATAAACAGTTCATTCTTTTATCTCTCCTTTCCACCTGCCTGTTTATTAGATAGTTTAATGCATACACATTATCTATCGTCCCCCTTCCCTTTCTGAATCCCACCTGACTCTCTGGCAAAATCCTTTTCCTTTCCACCTCCTCTCTCATTCTCTCCGCTAGCACCGCCGTGTACACTTTGTACGCTGTTTGCGTCAGCGTCACCCCTCTGTATTCCTCCACCCTTTTTCCCTCCCCTTTCTTCATTATCGGCACTACCATTCCCTCACTCCATTCCTCCGGCCATCCCTTCCCCCTCCACACCCTTTCACATATTTCCCCCAACCATATTTGTACGAGGGTAGTTTGATAAGTCAGTGACTTTTTTAATAAAAGATATTTTTTTCGGCAAATAAGCGTTTTATTTCTCAACGTAGTCTCCTTTTAGCTCGATACATTTAGTCCACCGTTTTTCCAATTTTTTTATTCCTTC
Organism: Harpegnathos saltator; assembly: GCF_003227715.2. Classification (NCBI taxonomy): domain Eukaryota; kingdom Metazoa; phylum Arthropoda; class Insecta; order Hymenoptera; family Formicidae; genus Harpegnathos; species Harpegnathos saltator. The sequence goes on from NW_020230643.1 coordinate 208,640, forward strand.
CAAATAATAGGTTTTCTCAAGGCCCTCAAAATAGGCGTTTGTTTCAGTGATGACCTCTTCATTCGACCCAAATCTCTTACCGCCCAGCCATTTCTTCAGGTTTGAAAACAGGAAATAGTCGCAGGGGGCTAAATCTGGTGAATATGCTGCATGGGGTAGCAGTTCGTAGCCCAATTTATGGATTTTTGCCATGGTGACTACACACGTGTGCACCCGTGCATTGTCCTAATGGAACAGCACTTTTTTCTTCGCCAAATGCGGTCGTTTTTGCTTCAAATCAATATCGAATCTGTCCAAAAGCTCTGAATAATATTCGCCGGTAATCGTTTTACCCTTTTCAAGGTAATCGATGTGAATGATACCGCGTGCATCCCAAAAAAACTGTGGCCATGACCTTGTTGGCTGACAGACCCACCTTGGCCTTCTTTGGTGCACGTTCACCTGAAGAAACCCACTGTCTTGATTGTTCCTTGGTCTCTGGTGTGGTGTGATGGATTCATGTTTCGTCTACGATAACGAAACGGCGCAAAAACTCGTTTGGATTGCGGCTGAACATCGCCAAACACTCCTTTGAAATGGTCACACGGTTGCGCTTATGGTCGAGTGTGAGCAATCGCGGCACCCATCGCGCGGATAGCTTTTTCATGTCCAAATATTCATGTAAAATGTGATGTACCCGCTCAGTTGAGATGCCTACAGCCTCAGCCACTTCACGCACTTTCATTCTCCGATCGTCCAATATCATTCCATGGATTTTATCGACGATTTCTGGCGTGACGACCTCTTTTGGGCGACCTGAACGTTCGGCGTCACTTGTGCTGGTACGACCACAACGGAACTCAGTAAACCACTTCTTAACCATTGAAATTGATGGTGCAGAGTCCCCATAGTATTTATCAAGCTTTGCCTTGGTTTCGGTGATGGTTTTTTTACTCAAAACATAATGCTTAATCAGCACACGAAATTCACTTTTTTCCATTTTCGTTAAAATTCACGAGGTTATCTGCTTTCAATGGCTGTCAAACACTAACTAAATGGCGCAGCTTGCCCAAACTTGTACAGTAGTCTATTAATAGATGGCAGTTGACGGGAGCAGTGCTGCATTTAAAGTTACTGCGCGGAAAATTCAAAAAGTCACTGACTTATCAAACTGCCTTCGTACTTCCTGCCCTCCGTACTTTCACACCTCACTTAGAATTCCGTCTCCTCCGCTTTCCCATCTTTTAATCTCTTTATCACCCTCCCTATCTCCTCTTGCTCCAGTCTTTCTTCCCCATCCTCCTCCCCTACTCTATTTATTTCCCTCCTTATCCTTCCCTCCGCTCCTCCCATTATTCTCCTGAAATAATCCTCCCATTCTTCCATTTTTATCCCCTCATTCACTCCCCTCTTCCTCTTTCTTTTCCTATTTATCACCTTCCATACCTGCTGTTCTGTCCTAATCTTCCCTACCTCCTTTTCCCATTTCTCTCTTTGTTCCCTCTTCTTCTCCTCACATATCCTCTTGTACCTTAGTCTCTCTTCCTTATATCTCTCTCCCTCTTCCTCCTTTCGTCTCCATTCCCTTAACTCCTTTCTCACTCTCCTTTTCGCCTCCCTACATTCTTCATTCCACCATCCCCCTTTCTTCTTCTCTTTCCCTCTACCCAGTCCTCTCATCGTCTCCTTTATCTTTCCCTCTAAATTCCTCCATTCCTCCTGCACTCTCTCTTCCCTTCCCTTTTTCTCCTGAATTTTTCTCCAAACCCTTCTACCTCCTCCCTCGTCCATCTACTTTTTCCTCCTCTCCTCCCCCTCTTCCCTTTTCTACCTCTTCTTTCCCCTCTATCCATACCACTACCGGCTGATGGTCCGATTCCACTCTCTCTCCCACTTTTATCCTTTCTACCCCTTTCACCGTCTCTATGTTCCCAATCACATAATCTATCACTGACATCCCCCTTCCTCCTACATATGTCCATTCCCCTTCCTCATCCCGCCTTACATTTCCATTTAGAATCCACCATCCTCTCTCTCCTAAAAATTCGCATAACCTTCTCCCCTTCTTACATACTTTTCTATCCTTTGAGTTCCTACTCCCTTCCTCTCCTCCCTCCTCTTCGTCCCCTCCCACTACTTCCCCTCCCTCCCTCCCTATTCTCACGTTCTAATCTCCCCCTATTACCGTCTTTCCTTCCCCCTCTCCCTCTTCCATCCATCTCTTCATCCTCTCCATCTTTTCTTCTATATCTCCATTTATATATACCCCCACTACTCTCCACCATTCCCTTCCCAGCCTCACCTTTCTAACTATTATTCCTTCCACCTCCTCCTCTTCCTCTCTCCTCATCTCTATCTCCTCCCTCACTCCTACCACCATTCCGCCCATCGCTCTTCCCTTCCTGCTTTTTCTCCTTGCTTCCTGGAATTCCCACCTGTACCCCTTCGGCAACCTCCTTTTCATCTTTTCCCATCCCGTCCTATCTATCCATGTCTCACACAGTATCATCACATCCCATTCCCCTAATTCCTCCCAAAAATCCCCATCCTTATTTTCCAACCCCGCCACGTTCCAGAAAGCCAACTTATATACTTTTCCCACTCTTCCTCCCTCTCCCCCCTCCATCCTTCCTCTCCCCTCGTCTCACCCCCTCCTAGTTTCCTACCCTTTCCCACCACTTCTTCCGTATTTCATCCCATCTCTGCATTTTCCCATTCATCCACATCCTCATATACCCTACCTGTACCTTCTTGCCCTTCCTTCTCTCAACTTCTGCCTCTCTTTCTATCCTCCATTTTGTCTTCCTCTCTTCTGCTGTTAAATCATCTTCTATCCTTTCCCTTCTTCCTTTCAGTTTCTTCTTTGCCTCCATCACTTTCCTCTTCTCTTCTACACTTCCTAATTTTACTAGTACCATCCCTTCCCCTTTTTTCTCCTCCTTCCCTATCCTCTTCACTTCTCTCATTTCTACCTCTAGCTCCAACTTCCGCCATACCTCCTTCACTGCCTCCTCCACTCCTTTCTCCCCTATCTCCACCCCCCTTACCATTACATTCCTTCTCTGTTCCCTTTCCCTTTTATCTATCCTTATCTCCAACTCCCTTATCTTTTCTCTCTCCTTCTCCCTTATTCCTTCTGCCTTTTCCCTTTCTCCCTCTCGTTCCTCCAATCTCCTTACCCTTTCCTCTATTTTCCTTATCATTTCCACCCCCTCCCCCCTCTCCCTCCTCCATTCTTCCCACTCTTTCCTCCTATATTCTCTCTCTTTTCTCAGTTCCTCCCTTAATTCTCTAATCTCTCTTTCTCTCCTCTCTCCCTCCTTCTTCACTTCCTCTTTAAAACCTCTTACTTCTTCCATTAACTTCCACACCATTACTTTCACCTCCCCTTCTTTTATCCATCCTTCCCTCTTTTCTTCTCCTTCCTCTTTCTCTATCCTTCTCCCCCTCTGCCTCCTCCTCCTACCAACTTCCTGTATCTTTTGTATTATTTTTCACTACTCTTTCCTCCTCTCCCCTCTCTCCCTCTCTTGTCTTCCTTTTCCCCTCCCGCATCAACTCTATACTGCTTCCTATACTTCCCATGCTACTTGCACTGTCCCTTCTCAACCTTTCCGCATTTGTCGGCCTTCCCCTCCTTTTTTCCATCCTACCCTCCCCCTCTGTTCCTCCCCTTTCTCCACCCTCCCTCTTCGTTCCTCCTCCATCCTCTCCCCCTTCCCTTCCTCCTCAGCCTCTACCTTCCTTTTCTTCAAGTTCTCCGCTTTCTTCTCTTTGTTCCCCTTTCCGCCACCAGTCCACGCCACCTCCTTCACTCGCTTACCTCTCTCTGTCTTCCACACTCTCTCTCTGTTTCCTAACCTTATCTACCCACTCATTTCCTTAGCCCTCTATCACTTTTCCTCCACCTTCCCCTCCCCTTCCCTTATTCTCCCCTGTCTCTGCTACTCCCCCACCACATCCCTCGCCCCTCTCTCCACTCCACCACCCTCACGGTTTCCCTTCGAAATCCTTACTCACTCTCTGCCCTGTCACACTCAGCACACAATCCTTCGTCGCCGGAAACGGAAGTCCTATATATGTATATGTATATATATATTGTTACGTCTCAGCTCCTATTTTTCTCCCCTTTTTCTTATTTCTTTTTTTATCCTTATCGAGCAGTACATCTTGCAATCTAAACTTCCGGTTCTCCCCTCCCTCGTTCGATATGGACTAGGATTATATTATGTTGACATTCGTAACGGCGACCTATAATTGTGACTAGCATTTTATTTTAAGTTAATGCGTTAGCTTTAATGCCTTTTACTATTCCTTTGTATATGGAAAACCTTGTGTTAAATTTCCGACACCGGCATGTGTTAATTTGATATATCGATTTTGGATGACACATTTTATGTGCCAGACTCAACGTATGAATTGTGTTACTCTTTCCTGTTTTCTTTCTTTTCGGCACTTCTGTTCTATGTTAATTTGACACGTCGTTTTCTACAGCGCGCGTATGCTTTATCATTGCTTACGTAGTCTCAAGAATAACAGCCCGGTTGCGCGAGGGCTTGGCTATTATTTCTTACTATTATTCCAAATTATTTTTATCATAGCGGACAGACTATGCAGCTTCCCCATCTCTTGCTTCTTAACAATAAAAATAAGCACTAAGTGTGGGAAAGTTGTGTTATAACCGTTAACAACTTTTCTAATCGTTATCTTTATAACTCTGCAGTATAAGCATTGTGATTCTACGAATCTCATAACTGTTTTGCGTCAGCAGCACGGCCCAGCTTCGCTCTCAGGATGGAAGACAAGACATATCGCGTCGTAATTCTCCACCTTGTTTCTTTCATCCGACATCTCGCTAAACTTTACATATTATCCGGTTATTAGATCAAAGCGTTAGAAATGTAGTGTAAAGAAGTAAAAACCTATCATTATAAAATTGTACTACCCCCCCCGTTTGCTACTCTCCGTTAAAATTATTAAACTTGTTGCGCCGAATTCGCCAGGAACGCTTCCTTGGCCTATCATTGTAAAGCGTTGTACCTAAATTCGCGATTGCCGCATTATTGTCCACCCGCGGTTGACTATAAAATTGTAAACGTTTTCATTCTAAGATAACCGAACTGTTTAGGCGACACTTTGGTGGGGTTCTTATCGTTGTTGCATCCGGAGATCGAGTAACTCGCGTCTTGCTCCGACACAAAGAAGAAGGACTCCTCGGCCCGTCGGCGAACCGCCCGCTTCTTCACTCTCGTTGAGGCCGTCACACGTTTCGGACACGTGCTCACAAGTCTCTCCTTAACTATTGTACTTAAAGAATTTTCAAGTTCCATCATCTCGTGACGATCTCTCATATTCTCGTATATCTCCTTTTTTTTCTTTCTGGTTTTTTTCTCATTACAATTGTTGCAACCAAGTATATTCGTGACTTCAACCAATTTCACGATCTTCTTAATTAATTCGTACAAGAAAAGACAGACGAGACTTTCAGAAGCCGGGAGTGCAATATCGCGAATTCGACGTTCCGTCATCTCAGCTGGGAGGAACGCGGGCACGTACGAGAGCTCCTTCTCCCGTTCCGTCGGACGCCTAAACAGTGACGTTCCAGCCATCCGATCATAGTAAGCCTTTCGATATCCAAGTTAATAAACAATATTTGTCTTCCTCTATGTCGTTCGATGTGTTTCGCAAACCGTGTATTGTTCTCCGTACAGGGGCACTTTCCTCATAGTCATATCCACGTTATCAAATAAATTCTATTGAATCCAATAAAATTCCATGGGACGTAACAATATATATACAGGGTGCACGATTTATCTGAAGATATTGAAATATCTCGAGAACTATGCATTGGATAAAAAAAGTGGTTAATGAAAGTTGTTAGTCTCGAAGGGGGACATCCAATGATACCAAACTCGACCTCCCACCCCACCCCCTGGGAGTGGGGGTTGGGGGCAACTTTGAAATCTTAAATGGAAACCCCCATTTTTTATTGCAAGTACGGATTCTACGCCACAAAATACGTAAATTTTGTTCGAAACTTTTTTTTTGATTCGTGATAGATGGCGCTGTAATCGCAAAAAATTATATTTTCCGCAATTCTTCAGAAATGATCATTGAATTGAGAAATAAAAAATACCTGTTCAATATTTTTAAAGAACATAGAGATGTTCAATATTTTTAAAGAACATACATAAAGAACATTTTTAAAGAACATTTTAAAGAACGCCGGATTTCTTTCTGTGGGGTTACCTAAAAGATAAGGTTTATCAACAAGTGCCAACAACTCGTGAAAACATGGTAGAACGCATAAGAAACGCTTGCGCTGAAACTCCCGCAGATATGCTTCTATCCTGTGTACAGTCATTTGAAAAAAGGATCAATAAGTGTAATGAAGTTGAAGGTAAAAATTTCGAACACTTACTCTAATTAATTGAACAGTGAGAGGCAAGGGGACTCACAAAAAAGCACCCCGATCTGTGAGAGGCAAGGGGACTCACATTAAAAAAGCACCCGAAGGGAACATAAAACTACTACGTCCTCGTCGTTGTTCCTGTGTAACGCTAAAAGTTGTTTCTCGGAAAAATTCAACGCTATCTATCACGAATGAAATCAATTGTTCCAATAAAAATTTCACGTACAATCTAATTCTGCAATGAAAAATGTGGGTCCCCATTTGAGATTTGAACGTTATCACCCACCCTACCCCGAGAGGGGGGGAAATAACTTTTATTATGTTCTTTAAAAATATTGAACAGATATTTTTTATTTCTCAATCCAATGATCATTTCTAGAGAATTGCGGAAAATATAATTTTTTGCGATTACAGCGCCATCACGAATCAAAAAAAAAGTTTCGGACAAAATTTACGTATTTTGTGGCGTAGAATCCGTATCTGCAATAAAAAATGGGGGTTTCCATTTAAGATTTCAAAGTTGCCCCCAACACCCACCCCCAGGGGGTGGGGTAGGAGGTCGAGTTTGGTATCATTGGATGTCCCCCTTCGAGACTAACAACTTTCATTAACCATTTTTTTTATCCAATGCATAGTTTTCGAAATATTTCAATATCTTCAGATAAATCGTGCACCCTGTATATAGCGAGCGAGCTATAAGGAAAAAGCTATAAAGAAAAAGCTCGCTCGCTCCTCGTCGCGCGCGCTCGCCTTTTATCGTTTACGTTGCCCCTCGCCGCGCGCGCTTGCCTACCACCACTCGCTGACTCCGCCTGTATCAAATGTCTACGTGCTTACTGTGGTCGCCCTCCGCTCTCTACGCGCTCGTTGGCTCACATGTTTAATTAATAACTCGATAACTATTGGCAATTTGACATTATGATACATGACCTTTCTTCTCGGCTACACCCAATCTATCTCCAACTTTCGTCTGCATGATCAGCTATCAAACATCCTGTATATATATATATTTTATAGGTATATATTTTATTAAATATCTATATTTTGTAATATATATATATTTTTTATTTTGTACTAAATTTTGTACTAAATTGTGTAAAAAAAAATATATAATTTAAAGAATCTATAAAATCTTTTCGTATTGAATGAGTGCTCATTAAAGCTTTATTTGGAAATTGGACACAAACTTTTACATTTATCCAATATTTTCATGACAAATATTACATGATATTCTGTTCTACATGATATTGAAATTATTTTACTTATTGATTAATTAATTTATTTTAATAAATTACATAAATGAAACAATAACATTGAAGACAATTATTGGTTAAAATAAATTTATCTTTTAATAAATAAATTCTGTAAAGAGAAATATACGAGGGTGGTCCGATAAGTACTTAGCCTACAAAAGAAAAACGAAAATTTTGGAAACGTGGCGATTTATTTCTCAACATAGTCTCCTTTTAGCTCGATACACTTGACCCAGCGATGCTCCAACTTCTTTAACCCGTCTGAAAAATACGTTTTCTCGAGGTCTGCAAAGTAGGCCTCCGTGGCGCCAATGACCTCCTCATTCGACTCAAATTTCTGCCCGGCGAGTGACTTTTTCAAGTTTGGAAACAAAAAGAAGTCGCACGGGGCCAAATCTGGAGAATACGGTGGATGGGGCAGTAGTTCGTAGCCCAATTCGACCAATTTGACCGTGGCGAGGGCGGAGGTGTGAGCCGGTGCGTTGTCATGGTGGAAGAGCACTTTTTTCTTCGCCAAATGGGGCCGTTTTTTCTGCAATTCGGCGTCGAATCGGCCCAATAATTCGGCATAGTACAACCTTGTGACCGTTTTGCCCTTCTCCAGGTAGTCGATGTAGATCACACCTTGTGAATCCCAGAAAACGGTGGCCATCACCTTTCCGGCCGATAGGACAGTCTTCACCTTCTTCGGAGCACGTTTGCCGGGTGAAGTCCACTGTTTCGACTGTTCCTCGGTCTCTGATGTGTACCAGTGGATCCATGTTTCGTCGACGGTCACGAAACGACGCAGAAACTCCTTCGGATTGCGCTTAAACAGCGTCAAACACTGCTCTGAAGTGGTCTCACGGTTGCGCTTGTTGTCCGGAGTGAGCAAACGCGGCACCCATCGCGCCGACAGCTTTCTCATGCCCAAAATTTCATGCAGGATATGACCCACGCGGTCTTTTGAGATGCCTACTGTCTCAGCTATCTCGCGCACCTTCAATCGGCGGTCTGCCGATACGAAATCGTGGATTTTTGTCATGTTATCCTCCGTGGTAGCCGTTTTCGGGGCACCTGGGCGTGGCTCATCAAAAACCGACGTGCGACCACGTTGAAACTCGTTAAACCAATTTTTGACGGTCGCCATCGAAGGAGAAGAGTCACCGTACACAGCATCCAAGCGCTCTTTGATTTCGCTGCGCGATTTCCCTTCCAAAAACAAGAATCGAATTACCGACCGATATTGCTCTTTTTCCATTTTTCTAAAATCCGCGGACACGCCTGCTTCCACACGCGGTCAAAACAAAACTACGAGTCCGATTCGGCTGAAATTTCGACAGTAGCCGTCTACGAGAATGTACTACACGATAGTGTAGGAGTATAGAATATCCCGTGCATTTTGAGGCGTCGTGTCGTGGCAGTGGCACGCCCTACCTCCTCTCCGGCCCGCTGGTAGGAGGCGCGTGTCGTTTGTTTTTGAGAGTCGGCTTTTGTCAAGACCGCGAGAAGGAAAATAAAGAGAAGCTCCTCAGAGCATAGAGAGTGCATTTATTATTCGGAGAGAGCATTTATCTCTGTAGGAAGGAATTCCTACAGAATTCAGAAGTGGGATAACTCATGTGATTCTCGTGACTAAATTCACGCATTATTGGTACGAGAGCGACTGTTGCTGTGTGCAGAAGCGTAGAAAAGGCTGTGTGCCGGTAGAATACGCTGTCGTGTCGCGAGTGCCAGTTAGTGCGTTTGTCACAACCAAAATGGCGAGTCAAAAATACACTGTCGCCCAACTAAAGGAACTATTGAGGGAAAAGGATCTTCCGACGGCGGGCAATAAGGCCGATTTGATCTTACGGTTACGGGAAAGAGTTCCTGGTATATTGGATGAAGCGTGTCAGGTATCTGACGAAGAGATTGACACGGGAGCGGATATCGGTTCACGTAGACCGATGTCGGGAACAGAAGCTCGAATTGACAAAGTCAACTCGAATCCTCATCAGGTAAGAACTCGCGAGGATGATTACGAGTTTCAGTTCATCCAGCGCGATAGAAACTTGTTGCGACGTGAGCTCGAGTTGGTGAGACGCGAAGCCGAATTGGAAGGCCGAGCAAACGCGAGTGACGGCAGAAGCCCTGTTGCTAGCGAATATGGCGGCTACAACGTACGAATGATCAAGGACATGCTGAGTGAATTCGATGGCACCGGTAGTGAATATTGGAAATGGGAACGGCAGGTCGAATTCTTGCGCGACACGTACAATTTAGACGACCGTGCGACGAGACTGCTGATAACCTCAAAGCTCACGGGAAAAGCTTTGAGATGGTTCCACTCGAGGCCTGAACATATAAGACTAAGTGCCACGGATCTTATGATTGAGCTGGAACAGATGTTTCATCATCGCCCAAGTAAACTCACGCTGAGGAAAGAGTTTGAACGGCGAATATGGCAAATGGGCGAAACGTTTAACGAATATTGTCATGATAAAATAATTCTGGCGAACCAAGTACCGATCGAGTCTAGTGAAATTATTGACTATGTTATAGATGGTATACAGGATTCTAGGCTACAAGACCAAGCGAGGTTGCAGTGTTTCGAGAGCACGTCGAAGCTTACGAAAACTTTTGAAAATATTACACTGAGGGGTCATCCAAAACCCGAACGCAGCACTACGAGTAAGGATCCGATAAAACCGAGGAAGGATGTTAAGACAACAACACCTGAACGTATCGAGGCCAATCCAGTGCAAAAGGGGACCATGAAATGTTTCAATTGCAAAGAAAAGGGTCATCGCGCAGCTGAATGCAGAAAACCACGAGTCGTAGTCTCTGGAAAAACCAACGATCAAATCAACGACTCGAAGGGCGAGGCAGCGAAACTGTCAGTAGAGACAAATTTGATTCAGAAGTCTTCTAATATCGAACCGTATGAAGTATCTGTCCGCTATAAGGTATCCGATAACGAAAGTGACGCGCGTTTATACTGTTTTAAAGCTGTTGTAGACACCGGATCGCCGATTAGTTTGATAAAGCCTAAACATGCACCGATTAATTGTTGTCTTCCCGTCGCGACACATGATTATCGATACAATGGCATTAATAATTCGCAGTTAAAATTACTAAGCACTTTTGAAAAGGATGTTAGCATAAACGATATAGATGTACGTATTAAGTTTTTCGTTATACCTGATACTACGATGAATGCAGACGCGCTATTAGGAAGAGATTTCCTCTCGAATCCCGCAATAAAAGTAGAAATCGATGAGACACTACGGATCTCGCGGAATACGTTTAATTCTTCAAAAAAGGATGATTTCACTAAACAGATATTACATATCGACTATGTAGACCAAGTGAAAGATCAATTCGAACTAAATGTTAATTTAAATGCTCCTGGCGACGCAGTAATGAAAGTAAAAGAAATATATACCGATGAGTACCTTACCTTACTGGGGAAGAGTCATCTCCACCGGTATGCGAGCCCGAAATGACTATATGTTTAAAACACGAACAACCAATAAGTTTTCGAGCACGACGATTAGCACACGCGGAAAAATTAAAACTTAAGATTATTTTAGACGATTTAACTAAGGAGGGAATAATTAGAGAAAGTACATCTCCATATGCTAGCCCCATAGTTCTAGTTCGGAAAAAGACAGGACATGTGAGACTATGCATTGATTTTAGGGAATTGAACAAGATTACGATTAAGGACAATTTCCCTACTCCCATTATAGATCAATTGGATCAATTGAAAGATAAGAGGATTTATAGTAGTCTAGACTTAAAAAATGGATTTCACCATATAAGAATGGCTGAATCTTCGATTAAATACACTGCTTTTATTACGCCTCTAGGACAATTTGAATATCTAAGAATGCCGTTTGGTTTGGCAAATGCGCCCCGAGTATTTCAACGGTACGTTTATGCTATATTTAAATCGTTGATAGAGAAAGACAGAATTCTAATATATGTGGACGATATATTGATTGCCACGGAGAATTTGGAAGAGCATTTCGATATTTTACGCGAAGTATTTAAAATAGCGCAGCGACATGAACTTCAATTTCGATTGGATAAATGTTCTTTCTTATATCATAGGATCGTTTACCTAGGTTATTATGTCGATCAAAATGGCGTTCAACCGAGTGCAACAAACATTGAGTCAATTATTAATTACCCTGTGCCGCGTAATACGAAAGAAGTCCAACGCTTTATAGGACTGGCTAGTTATTTTAGAAAGTTTATTCTCAAATTTTCCATGATAGCGAAACCGTTATACGACTTATTGAAGAAAGGTGCCGAGTTTAAATTTGGAGTTGAAGAGAATAACGCACTTGATACGTTGAAAGAACACTTGTCTAAGAAGCCAACATTAGCTATTTATTGTCCGACTGCAGTTACCGAGCTGCATTGTGATGCAAGTGCGAGCGGATTTGGTGCTATCTTACTACAGAGGCAAAGCGATGGCCAATTGCGGCCGATATCTTATTTTAGTCATAGGACAACTCCTGCAGAATCTCGTTATTCTAGTTTCGAATTGGAGTGTCTAGCAGCTGTCTATGTGATAAAAAGATTCCATGTGTATCTGATTGGAATTCGATTTAAAATTATCACCGATTGTAACAGCTTCCGACTTACACTTAGCAAACAAACAATCAATCCGCGAATAGCTCGATGGGCCATGTTTCTACAGCAGTATGATTATGAAATAATACACCGACCTGGTAAGCGGATGGCACACGTAGATGCTCTCAGTCGGTGCAATAGCGTTTTAGTGCTGGAAGGTAATACATTCGAACAGACTCTTTCGATCAAGCAGGATCTGGACCAGAAAATACGTGAAATTAGAGCAAAGCTAGAAAAAACGGATGATAAATTGTACGAACTTCGAAACGGACTAGTCTACCGAAAGGTCAATAAGCGTAAATTACTCTTTTATGTACCGGAGTCTATGGAGAATAACGTCATACGGTCATGCCATGACGACTTAGGTCATGTAGGAACTCATAAAGTAATGTCGAATATCACTAAAATATACTGGTTCCCAGATATGCAACACAAGGTGAAAAGTTATATACAAAATTGTTTAAAATGCGTAGAATTTTCTCCACAAAGTGGTAAATCTGAAGGCTATTTGCATGTTATACCAAAAGGAGATCTACCGTTTCAAACATATCATATCGATCATTATGGACCGCTTGAAAAAACCGGCAAAGGTTATCGATACATATTCTCGATTATAGATGGCTTCACCAAATTTATGAGACTTTACCCATGTAAATCTACTACCGCTAGTGAATCCATTAAACATGTAAAGGAGTATTTCCGAGACTATAGTAAACCGCGACGTTTGATTAGCGATCGTGGCAGTGCATTCACGAGTGACGAATTTCGAAGTTTTGTTAAACAAGAATCTATAGACCATGTATTAGTTGCAGTAGGCACACCACGTGCTAATGGACAAATTGAACGGCTAAATCGAGTTTTGACTCCTATGATAGCGAAGCTGTCCAACGACCCGAAAAAATGGGATCAAGTTCTCCAATTAGTAGAGTATTCAATAAACAATACAGTTTGTAAATCCACTGGAAACACTCCTAGCAAGTTGTTATTTGGGATGGATCAACTCGGACAAGTCAATGACGTTTTACGTTTGATCATAAACGGTAGCAATGCGGAAATCCGAGATTTATCGGGATTAAGGAAAATAGCCTCGGATAAAATTATTGATAGTCAAGCAGCGAACAAAAAAGCGTACGATCACACTCGCAAAGAAGCGACTGTCTACGCGATAGGTGATTATGTTGTGATCGCGAATGTGGATGTTACTCCAGGGGTGAATAAGAAGTTCATTCCGAAGTACAAGGGCCCGTACATTATACATAAAGTATTAGGTTCCGATCGATACGTCGTGCGTGACGTCCCAGGATTTCAAATCACCCAACTACCGTATAATGGCGTAGTATCTACAGATCGCATGAAACCGTGGATAAAAGATTAGTTATCGCTAACATTACTTTTAGTTATATGTTAATTCCAGTCATATATTCTGATATTTCCTAATGTATCTAGTAGACGTAACCCATGATTTATTTTAGAATTGTACTCAGTGTTATACTGTGATGTCATCTGTTCAAGTTCACCTGTTATCAGATAGTATTTCATTTTAAGTTCAATTTATGTTATAAAGTCGATCGGGACGACCAACCCGTCAGGATGGACGAGTTGTAGGAGTATAGAATATCCCGTGCATTTTGAGGCATCGTGTCGTGGCAGTGGCACGCCCTACCTCCTCTCCGGCCCGCTGGTAGGAGGCGCGTGTCGTTTGTTTTTGAGAGTCGGCTTTTGTCAAGACCGCGAGAAGGAAAATAAAGAGAAGCTCCTCAGAGCATAGAGAGTGCATTTATTATTCGGAGAGAGCATTTATCTCTGTAGGAAGGAATTCCTACAATAGTAAATTTCTCTCGCGATAGTGGCGCCATCGGGCGGTGAGGCTAAGTACTTATAGGACCGCCCTCGTAGATGTACACATAAAATTTATTTAAAAATCAAAATAAATATATAAACTATATAGTTTATACATTTCAGATATGTATAAAAAAATACATTTTTAAATTATTAACATGTTGAAAAAGTAATATAAGTAATGTTAAAATATAGTAAAATAAGTTATATATTAACAATAATATTTCTATATTATTTTATAAATGTTGCTATATAATTACACATAGCAAGAAATTAATAAATAATTATTTAAATAGATATATATTAAGAAATAGAAGAATTATATCAGGAAGAAGAGACAATTATTAACAATAATTGTCTTGTAAGAAATTAATATATTTAATATATATATAATATATATATAAATATATTTAAGAAGAAATTTATATATTTAAGTAATTAATGTATTGAATATTATCTTAGATAGCAGTTATGATTTATGTTAATTAGAGAGTTTAGTAATAGAATTGTTCAAGAGTATTATAAGCAAATGATTAGAAAAATTTTTGTTTGAGACTTTTTAAGGTTCCTATATACAGGTATTAGGAGCAGTACTGTCTGACAGTATATCTTCAAAGAGAGAAGATAATGATGTAAAGAGAAAAAGAAAGACAGCAGATAGTTGTATACTCATTCAACATATAAACAGAAATAACACTGTGGTATGCGTAAGTGCATGCATTTTTTTTATGCTTGGATCTGGCTTTGAGGAAGACATTTTATTTATATGCCTGCTCTCTATATATACATATCTCATTCTTTGGCTTTGATAAAAAATAATTCTTCAAATTCGCTTTTGAAACTATCATATCGATTACTGAATACAAAAAGGAAAATTAATAACATTAATTGCCTGTGTGTTATATTATTATTTTTTGTGGATTTTGATAAAGAGTTTACAATTTAAATACTATTTGGGATAAAAGTGTATATCCCCTTATTTGAATAAAAATACAAAACACTTATCTATAATATTTTAAAGAATATTATATGAGTGTGGCAATTGTGACAATGATGTGCATCATTTGTGTGAGGATTGGGACAATAATATGCATTATATGTGTATATATGTGTGCATAAGGAGCGGAGATAGGTCGGTGAACAAGTGCTGACTTAGTAATGTTAAGACAGTCATGATACCGACTTTAAATATCATCGCTTCATCGCGATAGTTCCATTTTACCAAAAAGCTGTAGGTCTAAATAAAGATCAGAATAAGAATAAAGGGTAAAGCAATCTGTAAAGCCTGAGAGAATGTACCGACTAAATGTATACATATCGATTTAACATATGACCGATATATATATATCTTCTTTGCTACTGTCTCTCTCTATATATATAAACAAATAAATGCATATATACAAAGAAACATTAATGTATGTATATTAATGCTTGTGTGTTCTTCATAACTACTAATATCTACTTTATATAATACAAAATATTTACATTGTTTGGTTTTTTGCATATGCATGTACAAGCAAAAAAATTTTTGGGAGTTAATAATTTTTAATATTTTACAGGGTCAACGCTACAATGCAAAACAAAAAGCATTTGCTTTAACAATGTACAAGACAATGAGGAAGCGTGCTTACTTTTCTTTACGATCAATTTTTAAACAAATACCGAGCATTCAAACTTTACAGTCTGTTTTGCACAGAATACTTTTGTTCCCAGTATTGAACCCTTTCATTCTGAGACATTTGAAAAGCATAGCTTTAAACATGTCAATGAAGGAGAAAGTGTGTATCCTTATTTGGGACGAGGTATCAATACAACCAAAATTTACTTATGATATTCGAAAGGATATCATATATGGATTTGAGGATTGGGGCAATAACCGAACGCAAAATATCGCGGATCATGTTTTAGTTTTTATGTTAAAAGGAATTAATTCATCTTGGAAAATACCAATATCTTTTAATCTTTGTAATAAAATAACTAACACCACGTAATTAATTCGATGCATTAAAGAACATATTCAAAAAATAAAAAAAGCAGGCTTCCACATTGTTGCAAGTATTTGTGATCAAGGAATAAACAATATCGCAGCAATAAATGAATTATTACGGCGTACTAATATAACAAGACATAAAGAGAATAGAGCACAGAGTAAGTAATTATAAAATATTGTAAAAAGAAAAAATTGCAAATTCGGTTTTTTCTATTTTTTTCTATTTATTTTCTGTTTCGTAGGGCAAACTTTTAAAGTAGAAGATGCTGAAATAATACCGCTATACAACCCATCACACCTCATTAAAGGCATCAGGAATAATTTATTAACGAAAGATATAGCCATGTCTGTGAGAAATAATATTCCAGAGAAAATTGCAAGCTGGGATACAATTAAATGTGCATGGCTTATGGATAAACATTTAAATATAATTCATCCACATTTGAAACATTTGACACCGGAACACATAATATAAGAAAAAATTAAAAAGATGCGAGTGAAATATACAGTACAAGTACTAAGTGGGCGTATGGCAAGCGTTATAGAAACATTTGCAAGATCAAAATGTGAGTATTTTTTCAATAAAAACAGTAATCTAACATAGATATTTAATATATTAAATTTAATATTAAATGTTACATGTAATATCAAATTAATATCAAATAATTATATAATATTAATATCAAATAACATTTAATATTAAATTTAATTTCAAACATAACATTAAATTTAATATAAACATAATAAAATTGTATGTTACAGTAATTGTATTAATAGATAATGAAAATATGAGCATCGACGAAAGAAGAAGGACTTGCAACGATGGAAGTTGTGAATTTCTTTAATCAATTATTTGATTCAGTGAATGGAGACAATAAACACAACGATAATGAACTACGATGTCCAGTGACAGAAAATAGTAAACACCATGCGTTTTGGGTGAGTGCGAAAAATATATGAACACGTTGACTGCCACGGAATTTTTCATGATTCCGGTCTAAAGAGTCAATTTGATTTAATCATGTTATATTATTAAAAACTTTAATAATAGTACATAGTAATAATCAAAAAGCTTAAAAAATGTTTTTTTTTAAAAAACATTTTTTATTCTCTTTCCTGAGGCCATCTATTCATATTTACACTGTTATGCTACGAGTTTCCTCGTAGCTGTACAAATATGGCAAATAATGAAGAGACGAGATAACTCGTAGTAGGCGTCCTGGGCAAGTAAACAACCTACGAGATATCTCGTAGTTGGCAGTCAACGTGTTAAATAATATGTCATATGTCAATAAAGTGTCGCGCAGCGTATTAAAATCAGTGCTATCGTTAAGAAACTGGTTATTCACAGTAGACGGTTTTCAGAAACTATGGAAACTGCTTTACGATAAATTTGAATTTCATTCATTAAATACGCGTAATTGCAATCAAGATCCGTTAGGAAACTTTTTTGGTCAAATACGAAGTCACGCGGTACGTAATGTTAATCCGACACCTAAACAATTCGAGGAATTTTTTTTAACTTTGCTTATAAATAATATGAAGTCTGTTTCAATTAGACACGGTAATTGTGAGATATCCGAAGATAATTGTTCAATATTGTTCTCTTTAGACAAATATTTAGAAAATATAGCAAACGAATCCATTTATAATGATAATGAAGTTCCGGAATTACTGTCAGAAAATAATGTTTCGAATGATATATTAAACGTAGTATCTTTAGATAATCGGGAACATATAATTAGATCTAGAACATATAATTAGATTTTGAAGGAAGTTAATTTTTGTACAGAATGTGAAAGTAGTCTACTAAGTAGTGAATTTTCAGTTTGCATTAGACAAATTACAGGCGTTATGAATAAATTGTTAAAAACTAGAGTACATAAAAAAAATATTTTAAAAGTATTGTTACAATTTTTAGAAAATTATAATATTAATATAAGTTGGCATGAGCGTGTAGAACATAAAAATATATGTAAAATTATAGTACGTATGTTAGCTATGCAAATTATTATATTGTGGCGTGAGAAAAAAAATTCTGCGATAAAAAATTCTGATATAAATATTGAAATACTGCAGCGTAATGTGATCGCGAGTGTTAATAAAATTAAGCAGATGCGTACAAATTTTATAATAGAGAGAAGAAAAAGAAATATTATTTTAAAAAATTATAAAGATTATATTCACAAAAAACGGCGTGTGCAATAATATTGTTATATTGTTTTTTTAATTATTTAGGTTATATTTATTAATTATATTTAAGTTTTACTTATTATATATAATATATTTATTATATGTATTTTTTATATGTATTTATTTCTAATATATTGTATACAACTTGTAATTCTATTTTTATTGTATTTCATTTTTGTAATGGTATGTTGAGTGACAATTGTATGATAAAATTATGTATATTTGTATGACTGTGAGTATGAGTAGCTTATTAATAGAGATAGGTAGGTTCTACTCCGATCAATTATCTACCTGAAGAAGTCATGTTTTCCTATAAGAAGGCATGCCTTCAGGCAGTGGTGGTTAGTGGATGGAGATAAGATCGGAGGAAAGATGCGAAATTCTAGCGAA
Source organism: Harpegnathos saltator (assembly GCF_003227715.2). Lineage (NCBI taxonomy): Eukaryota > Metazoa > Arthropoda > Insecta > Hymenoptera > Formicidae > Harpegnathos > Harpegnathos saltator. The sequence goes on from NW_020230643.1 coordinate 227,301, forward strand.
AGCAGAATATCGCATCTGAGAAGAAGTGTAGTGGTATAAAGGGAATGCTTCTAGGATAACTTCTGTAAACAATTTGTAATGTATGTTATTATTTAGTTATGTATGTTATTATTTTATATTGTTATATTAATTTGTGAAGTGTGTATGAATGATTGAGTGCTTGAATGCTTTTATGATGCGGTTGTGCACAAATTATGTGCTTTGCATCACATTTTTTAACTACACCGGATATTTTACATGTTTATATCCGACAGTCCGTAGTCTGTTTAAAGTGGGACGGGAAAATGTTATGTAAAGCATTTTTATATGTGAATTACATTATATATATATACAGGGTGATTCAAAACAACCTTCCATTACTAAAAGTATAAAATCCTGATAAAATTCTAAAACAACTTTTCCTCTTGCAAAATTTTGGCAAAAGCTTAGATTTTAAATTATTAACAAAAATAGTAGACCTATTGCGGGTCGGGTACGGGAGGTAGACAAGTGCGGCGCAACTCACCGTCAGACGTGGGCGCTAACGCGGAGTACCCGCAGCAATCAACTGATCACACTACACTACACTATATATATATATATATATATATATATATATATATATATATACAGGGTGTTTGATACATGCAGACGAAAGTTGGAGATAAATTGGATGTAGCCGAGAAGAAAAGTCATGTACCATAATGTCAAATTGCCAATAGTTATCGAGTTATTAATTAAAACATGTGAGCCAACGAGCGCGTAGAGAGCGGAGGGCGACCGCAGTAAGGGCCATTACACGTAGAAAAATGTTAACCGTAACTGTAAGATTGTAAGAAAACTGACCAATCACAGTCGATTATTATAATGTCACAAGAGAAAGGATCGACTGTGATTGGTCAGTTTTCTTACAACCTTACGGTTACGGTTAAAATTTTTCTACGTGTGATGGCCTTAAGCACGTAGACATTTGACAGGCGGAGTCAGTGAGTGGCGATAGGCGAGCGCGCGCGGCGAGAGGCAACGTAAACGACAAGAGACGAGCGCGAACGACGAGGAGCGAGCGAGCGCAAGCGACAAGAGGCGAGCGAGCGCGATGAAGAGCGAGCGAGAGCGAATGACGAGGAGCGAGCGAACTTTTTCTTTATAGCTTTTTCCTTATAGCTCGCTCCCTCCTCGTCGTTCGCGCTCGCTCGCTCGCCTCTTGTCGCTTGCGCCCGCTCGCTCCTCGTCGCGCGCGCTCGCCTCTTGTCATTTACGTTGCCCTTCGCCGCGCGCGCTCGCCTACCTTCACTCGCTGACTCCGCCTGTATCAAATGTCTATGTGCTTACTGCAGTCACCCTCCGCTCTCTATGCGCTCGTTGGCTCACATGTTTTAATTAATAACTCGATAACTATTGGCAATTTGACATTATGGTACATGACTTTTCTTTTCGGCTACACCCAATCTATCTCCAACTTTCGTCTTTTTTTTTCTTTTTTTGGTGACGCAGGGGACATCCATCATGGATACCCCCGACCCTTTGAGGGGTCGGGGGTTATGTCGGACTCTTACCGACTAAAACCCCTGCGGGATGCCTACCTGTCGGACCGGTTTGTGGGGAGTCAGGGGCATTGCTCCCGCATTCCCTCCCCAACACCCCGGCCCCAGGGCTCCTTTCCATGAGCCCCACGCCACCTGTTACCGCACCCTGTTTCGCAAAGGAAATCCAGGGCACGGTCCCGATCGGTCTAACAAGGGGAGGACGCATCGACCGGGAAACTGTTTGCAACGAAACTTACGGAGTTAATAGTACTTGACTACTAATAACTCATGGTAATAGCATACGACGCAATACTTCTTCATTTTCGAGAAAAAACGGTCTAAAGAAGAGAATCAACAAAGTGTACGAGTTAGTAAGAAGGTTATTCAACGAAGCGGCGTAGCGCAGCAGCGAAGGTAACGGACTATCGAGGTGACGGCTGAGGTTCGATCCCTGCTGTATGGTCTTTTTTAATTCTGTAAGCATAAAAATGAAACAGAAAACATTAATAAGTAATAAAACTCCGTTTCTTAAATATATTAGTGTTTGGTAAATATATTATTAATGATTTAAATTGCAAAAAGACCGTAAATCTTATCTATAAAATATATAGTGTATGAGAAAATTTTTATATAATAATTGCAATGGAAATAGGAATAAAAATATTGTTATGAAATATATAGGAATGCTACTAACCTTTTGCGGTCGATGCCGCCACAGTGGCAGCATTCGTAAGTCGTCGTAGAAGTCGATGCCGCCAGGCTGGCATTCATGATCGCCTGACGTGCGGCACGGCAAATGAGGCTAGCGATAATGAAAGAAAACTATCCTCCCGATGCTAGATTCAAATGTTTAGATCAACTTACAGATATCCATGTTTATCGATCTCTTCGAAATCAGCTGATCGCAAAGAGTAAAACTAGTATGAGATAATTTTTCGTAATCTTATATCGTATATATAAAATCGTATATATATCGTATATATAAAATATTTATTTCTGTTACAATTCTCTATGTTGTATTGAAGTCGTGTTGTGTTGAAGTTATGTTGTGTCTTTATCTCTTCTGGCAATCCCCCTCCAAAAACTTCCTTTGTGTCATTCTAAACGATCGTAAAGAATGACGAAATGATTCGAGCATCGGAACAGTCGTCAGTAAAACAAGCAGCAGTGTGCGTTTACTAGTGATACAGAGCAATTCGGTGATCATATTAGGTGCGCAACTAAGTTCCCGCTGTTTTTCAAGAGATGGCTCCAGTAGTAAGTGCTAGTCGATTGTGACATAACCAAAACATTATGAACCAAGCTTAGACATATGGTAAACAAACCGCTTTGACACATTAGTGATTTTGTTTTTGCGTCATATACTTTTGGTTGTGTGAAAATGTCTGATTTTGTGCCAAATAATCGTCATTTGCAGGAAGTGTTGCTTTTCTTCTTTCATTCGAAGAAAACGGTGGCTGAAGCCCATCGAGAACTCCATAAAGTTTATGGAGATGCTACTCTAAGTGAAACAACGTGCCGTGATTGGTTCCGTCGCTTCAAAGACGGTGATTTCGATGTTGACGACCGTTCGCGTGAAAGAAGGCCAAAAACCTTCGAAGACGCTGAATTGGAGGCATTGTTCGATGAGGATCCATGCCAAACGCAAAAAGAGCTTGCTTCAGCATTAGGAGTTACCCGCCAAGCCATTTCCAAGCGATTGCATGTGTTACGTCCTAGAGGAGGAACGCAACCCTTTCGTTCGCGAGTAAGGCGAACCTCGTTCGTACACGCGTGTCAGTGAACGGGTCAGGGACCAGACGGGTCCCTTTACTCGGGCACCGACGTACGACGAGCGGTCCGTTTTTCGGTCAGGGACGCGAATCCCTTTACCAGGGATAGGACCATGAGTTGACTGTTGGAAGGGTATATGTGATTTTGAAATCAATTGGAAAAAAAATGAAATATAACAGATTTATTAAAAATGAGTATAATAACAAAATTAATTACGGCGCGGTTTAATATAATTGTTGAATGACTGTGTATGTGTATGTGTGTGTGTATGAGAAGTGAAAGAAGGAGGAAATAATAAATAAAAAAAAGGAAGGAATATGAGTAAAGAGTTAGTCGGGTGAGGGGGAACGAGAGCGGTCAGGAGAATTTAAGGGGGTGGATAATTCGGAAAAAGAGACGAGAGAATACGATATTGAAGGGGTAGAAGGAGTAGAAGCGCGTGTAGGAGACGAGGGAGGACTAATAGGTAGACGTCAGAGTAGAAAAGGGGGTAGGAGTGTCGGGTCTGGGTAAAAATCTGTTTCAAATGTAATATTTATGATGGAACGGAGATATTGCAGTTGGTGTTCGAACTCATATAGGTCTCTAGTCTCGTACACCGTCTCAAAGAAATGAAAGACTTGTTGGATGGATACCACAGAACGACAATAATGACCCATTAAAAATGTATTTCAATAAACGGGTGAAACCAATAAATAAGAGTATATATATATAAAAAAAAACAGAACTTACTGCTGATTCGGGATGAGTTGACACAAGCAGAAGTGAGAATGGCGCAGATCTGCGTAGGTGCTCTCGTTTCTAATATTCGTATTCCGATTGAGGCACCAAATAGTCGTTCACTTATATAAAGAGGAAGCCCGCACTTTTTCCAAAATCCGAATGCTTGAATATTTGAATACTAAATATTTGAATGAAGTGAGAGTGCGAGTCTGAGCTTTTTCGTTTCCGTGTTCTTCTGTCTCTCAGAGTAGTAGTAACGGTAGAAGTAGAAGTAGTCGCGGAGGCGGATTACCGCGGTTTTTATAGTGATAATCGGAGGCAGAAGCTATCAGGGTGGGTAGAGAGATGGCCTTTGAGGAAGGGGTGGATTGGTCTTAGTGGGAAAAAGTCTCAGCCATTAGCAAAGTTAAAAGACATCGTGGGAGGAGACAGTTAGTTTTTGGAGATATGAATATGGAAAGGCTAAAGGGTGGAGCGTGAGTGTCTCATAGTTTTAGGTGGATATATGATTGGCTGAATGAGTTAGGTGCGACAAGCGTGGAGGTGATGGGTTCTTGAGATAGAGAAATGTATACAAGTGGCCGGCTGGAAAAATCAAAATGCCGTAAATCAAAGGCTGGGATCAGATTTTACGACTATCAGTGAAGTAGGCTTTGTTGGTTGACTGATTGGGCACATATGGTTTTGGATTGGGAAGATGTAAGTTTCAAGTTTTAGAGCAGGAATGCTCTAAGTTGCTTTGTTTCACTGAAGGTTTATTAGCGCGGAGTTTCAAATTTTTATAGCTGGGACGACGGACACACTTGGCGAACACTACCCAGATATAGATTTTTACAACAGGGCACTGTTTCCTGTTATGGAATTTTCCCGAATCGCCTTTCATTTGGCGCGACGGCTGTTCGCCAGATGGGTCTGTTTCCTAATTTATATTTATATATGTATATATTCCTATTATAGTTATATTAGGAGAATATAAATCCGCGAGAGGAAGGAATTTTTACTAATTAAATCTACAGGACGTAACACATGCGTTGGGAATGATTCAAAAACAAGGAACTTGGGTTCCTTATGATTTGAAGCCAAGAGACGTTGAGCGTCGTTTTTTCGCCTGTGAACAACTGCTCCAGCAGCAAGAAAGGAAGGATTTTCTTCATCGCATCGTTACGGGTGATAAAAAATGGATTCATTACAGCAACCCAAAGAGAACAAAATCATGGGGACTGTCCGGTCATGCTTCTACGTCATCGGCTCGGCCGAATATTCACGCTGCGAAGGTTTTGCTGTGTATTTGGTGGGACCAGGGCGGTGTTATTTATTATGAGCTATTGAAACCGAACGAAACCATCACTGGGGAACGGTATCGAACTCAATTGATGCGATTGAGCCGAGCACTGCGCGAAAAACGGCCACAATACGAGCAGAGGCACGAAAAAGTGATTCTACAGCATGACAACGCTCGGCCTCACGTTGCCAAACCCGTTAAAACCTACTTAGAAACGCTCAAATGGGAAGTCCTACCCCACCCGCCATATTCCTCAGATATTGCGCCGTCCGATTATTACTTGTTCCGTTCGATGGCACATGGTCTGGCTAACCAGCAGTTCCGCTCATATGAAGACATCTCAAAATGGCTTGATTCGTGGATAGCCTCAAAAGACGAACACTTCTACCATGACGGTATTCGAGCTCTGCCAGAAAGATGGGAAAAAGTTGTCGCTAGCGATGGGCAATATTTTGAATGATTCATTTGTAACCATTTTTTCACAATAAAGTTGCATTTTCATCAAAAAAACAGCGAGAGCTTAGTTGCGCACCTAATATTTAAATTACATATATCATAACAATGTCAGAGAATCCTTCAACAAGCAAAATAGTTGGTGTAGAATTGCTAGAAGAAAGATCTTTTGAAAATGAAGATTTTAAAGGTGAATTCACTAATGCTCTCGTATATGCGAATTCTATTTATGAGAATAATGAATTATTATCGAAAAATCCTCCAGCGAAAATATATATTTTTACTCCTATTTCCATTGCAATTATTATATAAAAATGTTCTTATGCACTATATGTTTTACAGGGTTGGAAAAGTTACTTTTTATAGTAACTCGTTACCGTTACCATTACTTTCGGTAAAAAGTAACTCGTTACCGTTACTCGTTACTGATCTTAAAAAATAACGCGTTACCGTTACTTGAAAGTAATGATATTTTATTTCGTTACTTTCCGTTACTTTTTTTGTTGTAAATCCAGGATTATAAGAAAGGTGCTAAGACAAGATATAAATCGGACATAAGACGATTAGAAATATATATATATATATTTATATATTTATATATTTAGAAATATATATATATATATATATTTAAATATTTTTATTATTTTATGTTATTAAGTATTGTACTTAATGAAAAGTTTCTTAATTAGTGGATATGAATTTAATATTTGGACATTAGTATCTGTTGACTTTAAAAATCTTTGCCATTCATCATAGGCAGATTTCTCATTTGACGTTTGCTATTTAAAATTAAAAAAGTCGTCGTTATTATTGTGCTTATCAGACATCAAAAATTTTTAATTGAAGGAATTCCTTATAAATCTTCTAAATACGTTTGCGCAAGTTTTCACTTATCTTCAGCTAACCAACTCAATTTGGAATGCAAACAGCTGGCAATTATCAATTCTTCTTTTTCGAGTGTAGTACAAAACCTAAAGTTAAATCAATAAAATTAAATATGAACATATTGATTTTTCTTTTTGATCAGATGAATGTTGTTTGATGAACATATGTATTGACCAAATTACACCAACTTACCTTTCTTTTAAACCTTTCTGTATAGCTATGGCCAATGGATGACAATATGTGAGTCCATCTTTATTGGTTCTCATTAAATTCAGCATAAAACAAAAAATGCATAGAAATTAAATACAATTAAGTTTAATTTTATAAAAATTAAAAAGTAACGATTAAAGTAACGGACGTTTTGTTACTCGTTACAAAAAAAATGTATCGCCGTTACTTTTTCGTTACTGATACCAAAAAGTAACGGCGTTACCTAATCGTTACTCAAAAAAGTAACGATATCAGTAACGGCGTTACAAGTAACGCGTTACTTCCCAATCCTGATATTTTAAGAAACGCAGTTTTATTACTTATTAATGTTTTCTGTTTCTGCCTCCTTCTGCGAGATGACCTCTCTGCAGACGGAGGCCGCTGCGTCCCACGCCTCCTCGCTCCCGCATATGGCCGTGACCATGCGCGGGAGCGAGAGCTTCCCCCTTCGGCACCCCACCGCCCCCTCGAGGACACGGCGCTCCCCGTCCCATGCTGAACATGCGGACAAAGTGTGATGTGCCGTGTCCTCGAGGATAGGGCAGTGGTGGCATCGAGTGGTGGGCTCCTTTCTTATCTGGTGCAGATACTGACCGAAGCAACCGTGCCCGGTCAGCATCTGCACCAGGTGGAAAGTCATTCCACGTCCCCTCCTGCCCGTCACCTCAGACAGGCAGGGGCGGCCAGCCGCGGCCGTCTTGGAACCGGACACCTTCGGATCGGACAACACGTCCTTCCACTTCCGAAGGGTCCGGTCCCTGGCCTGGAGTTTCAGGCCCCTCAAATCCCTGGCCCTTAGCGTCCCCTCCGCGCGGAGCACCTTCACCCGCTAATTGAGGATTGATCTCTCCTCGGCAAGGAGCTCCACGGGAGGGACGCCGGCCAGGGTGGTCGCCGCCATGTATGACACGGTCCGGTACCCTCGAATCGCCCTGATCAATACCGGCCTCAAGGCCTGCCGGAGAGAGCGTTTTCCCCTCCGGCAGACCAAGAGGCTAGGCGCCCATATGGGCGCCCCGTATAGGGCGATCGAGAGCACGGCCGTGACATACAGGCGGCGCGCCATCGATCCCGGGCCCCCCTGAGCACGCATAAGGCTGGCTACTGCCAGACCCGCCCTGCGCACCTGGGGGGCCAGTTTCCCAAAGTGGGGCCCGAAACTCCAACGGCTGTCCAAGGTCCACGTCAGGCCGAGATATTTTATCGTCGGCCCGACGTGGACGTGGACGCCATCCACAAGGACCTGAGTTTCCGGGGGCGCCCCTCGACCTCGTAAAAATATACGGCCTCGGTCTTCTGGGGCGCCACCGAAAGGCCCAGGTCCTTTATGGTGCCCACCACCGATACCAGTGCCGCCTCCGCGCGGAGGCGGGCTTCCCCCCGGCCACCACTAAGATGTCATCTGCGTAGCAGATGACGTGTCAGCCCGGAGGGAGCGGAGTTCTCAGCACCCGGCCCCAGAGACACTGGACCGCGTCCAGCATGGATCTCCCGGGCCTGAACCCAAATTGGCGATCGTGGAGGTTCGGCGCCTCCGAGGACAGATGCCGGACGAGGCGGTCGGCAATGATGCGCTCGAGCAACTTGCCCGCCTCGTCTAGCAGGCATATCGGCCTATAGGCCGACGCACTACCGGGTGCTTTGCCCTCCTTGGGGAGGAGGACCAATTTGGCCCTCCTCCACTCTGGGGGGAATACCCCCTCCCTGAGGAACCCGCTTAGTACCCTACACGTGGCCGCGAACAGGTTTCCCTCACCGAGTGCGAGGGCCCAGGCGCGGCCAGGAATCCCGTCGGGGCCAGGGGCCTTGCCTTTGACCCCGAGCCTCTTCCTGGCCCCGGTTAGCTCCTCCGGACTGACCTCCAGACCCTCGTCCCAGTCTCCCTCCTCCATTTCTGGAGGAGGGATCCTGGGTGGGCCCCCTTCTGCCCTCGGAAAGAGGGCGTCCAGGAGCCCGTTGAGGGCCTGGTGGTCCATCTGTTCGGTCGGTGAGGGCGTCCAAGGGCGAATCTTCCCGGTCACCCTTTTGTAAGGGCGCCCCCACGGGTTGTCGTCCAGGGAGCTCACTAGTTGCTCCCAGGCCGCTCGCTTTGCCTCGGCGATGGCGGCTTTCAGGGTGTTCCTCGCTTCGAGGTACACCCTTTCCGCTCCTGCGGCATCCTCGTCCTCTTCCCACCGGGCCTGTGTTAGCTGCCTTCTTGCAGCTATGGCGGAGCTTCGGAGCCTGCGAAGCTCCTCGCTCCACCAATACGTGGCCCGGCTGTGACGGGGGCGGGATCGGGGCATCGCGACGTCGCAGCACGACGTCACGATGCCCACTATTTCCCCGGCCCCTTTGCAGGGGTCGGGGTCCCGCACTCCTGGCACCTCACCCAGGTGCCAGGATGCCACAAGGACAGCCGCCCGAAACCTGTCCGCATCCAGCCGATTGAGAGCCCATCTCTTGGGGAGAGGGAGTTCCCTCTCCTCTGGGCGGCGGATGAGCATCCGCTCGGGTTTGGGGAGGCGGAGGGTCCACACTATATGTCTGTGATCAGACAGTGCTTCCCCCTCCGCCTCCACCTTCCATTCATGGAAGAACCCGGCGGCCGAGGGGGTCGCCCAGGTCAAGTCAATGACTGAGGCTCCACCCCCCCCCCGGCCGCACGTAGGTGCTCTCTGAGCCCTCGTTCATCAGAACGAGGCCCAGTCCCGCCGCCCAGCCGATCACAGTGTCCCCCCGGCGGTCCCGCTGCCGGGGACTGCAGCCCCACCCTTCCGAGTGGGCGTTGAAGTCCCCGGCAATTATGACTGGTCGGGGATGGCACCTTCGCACCAACTCCCCGACCCTGTCCAGGACCGCCTTCCAGGATCGGGGCGGGACGACCGAGACCGGCCCTGTTTCTGCGGTGGGGAAGGTATATCCCCACCACAGTGACGGGCCCCCAATCGACTGCCACGTATGAGGGCCTCGATTCCCTGAATGTACAGGGTGGGGCCCCCGTCGCAGGGTTTGCCACCAAAGCCACCGAGCCGTCCGGATCTCCGAACCAGTTCGCACTGCCGGGGATCCAGATCGGCTCGGTGACCACCGCCAGACCGGCGCCCAGCTCAGTCATCCTTTGCATATAGAGGTCCTGAGCCCGGGCACCGTGGCCGACATTGACCTGTAGGGCCCGGAGTGGCGTGAAGGCTAAACCGTTCACGCCTCCTCCGGGCTGCCTACTTCAGTCTCCCCCTGGTCATCCTTCGACGGCTGGGCCGTCTCGGATTCCCCGGGGGAGACTTCGGCCGTGGTGGCCCCATCAGCGAGTGCCTCCGCGGAGTGGCGGGGGGTCCCTACCTGAGCGACTCCTTCCTCTGGGGAGTACGAGGAGGAATCGGCTACATGGGGAGATGGGGGTGGCGTTCCCACCATCTCCCCATGTAGCCTTCTTCTATAATTGTTGGGGGTGGGCCCGTGGGCTCCACCCTCCTCACCTTTGAGTCCTCTTCCTCGTCCGTCGTCTGGGGATCCAGGTCCCCTCTCTCCTTCCTTTTCCTTCCTGCTATTGCTGGTGTCTCCTTGTCCCATCCCTCCACACCTGGCGTCGTTTCCTCCGGCCATTGTGGGTCGACGGGCATCTGGTCCTCCTCCTGGGTTTCCGCTGGGGTGAAAGCTGGCGCTTCCCTAGCGTTGGTTCCTCCCACCGGGTCCCTCCTTGGGGGAGGGGGGTCACTCACCTCCAGCAGGGATCGAACCTCAGCCGTTACCTCGGTAGTCCGTTACCTTCGCTGCTGCGCTACGCCCCTTCGTTGAATACCTTTCTTACTAACTCGTACACTTTGTTGACTCTTTTCTTTAGACCGTTTTTTCTCGAAAACGAAGAGGTATTGCGTCGTATGCTATTACCATGAGTTATTAGTAGTCAAGTACTATTAACTCCGTAAGTTTCGTTCCAAACCGTTTCCCGGTCGATGCGTCCTCCCCTTGTAAGACCAACCGGTTGGCCTTCTGGTTTCACCTATGTGGTAAGGGGGCATCCGCCCTCATCCCATACCCCCCTTCCCCGTTAGGCGGGGTGGGAGGGTTTCTGGGGAAGTGGGCCCGTCCCAAACTGGGACACCACACCCCCCTATCCCTACATGTTCGTGACAGGGGGATCCATCTTCTAGGTAGAAGAAGAGCCAGATTCCCCCTGTCGGCGGAGGCGGGCCCGAGGAGGCCGAGGAGGGCTTGGACCCCTGCTGTCCAGGGGTCCTTTCTCTTCCTCGGCCTGTGCCACCTCAGGCCCGCTAGCTATATCTCCCCCTGGGTCGCCGACCGCCCCGTCGCAGAAGGCGACGGGGTTCGTTCGGCCGGCGCTCCCTCTCGGCGGCCTGCCTCCTGGACATAACGTCCCTGCAGAAGGAGGCCGCCGCTTCCCACTCCTCTTCGCTCCCGCACATGGTTTCAACCATGCGCGGGAGCGAGATATCCCCTACTGGGCACCTCATCGCCCCTGTCAGGACACGGCGCTCCTCACTCCAGGCCGGACATCTCCAACTTTCGTCTTTCATTTTTTTGGTGACGCAGGGGAAATCCATCATGGATACCCCGGCCCTTGGAGGGGTCGGGGGTTATGTCGAACTCTTACCGACTAAAACCCCTGCGGGATGCCTACCTGTCGGACCGGTGTGGGGAGAGTCAGAGGCACTGCTCCCGCATTTCCTCCCCGACACCACGGCCCCAGGGCTCTTTTCTAAAAGCCCCACGCCACCTGTTATCGCGCCCTGTTCCTCAAAGGCAATCCAGGGCGCGGTCCCGGTCGGTCTGAGACCGACCGGTTGCCCTTCTGGTATCACCTATGGTGTGAGGGGAAATCTGCCCTCACCCCTTACCCCCCTCCCCGTTAGCCAGGGAGAGAGGGTTTCTGGGGGAATGGGCCCATCCCCAAACGGGGCACCGCTCCCCTCTATTCCTCTATGTCCGTGGTCAGGGAGGATCCATCTTCCTCTAAGAGGAAGAGCCGGATCCCCTTGCCGACGGAAGCGGGCCCGAGGCGGCCGAGGAGAGCATAGACCTCCGCTTTTCTGGGCTCCTACCACTTTCTCGGCTGGTGACACCTCAGGCTCGCTGCCTAGGTTATCCCCCCCCCATGGGTCGCCGACCACCCCGTCGTCGTCCGCGACGACGGGTTGAGCGTGGTCGGCGCTCCCTCTCGATGGCCTCCTTCTTGGATATATCGTCCCTACTGAAGGAGGCCGGCGCTTCCCAACCCTCCTCGCTCCCGCATATGGATTGGACCATGCGCGGAAGCGATATTTCCCTAACGCGAGACCCCATCGCCCCGACGAGGACACGGCGCTCCTCTTTCCAGGCTGGACAAGCAGCCATTGTGTGATGCGCCTTGTCCATAAGCACGGGGCAGTGGTGGCATCTGGTGGTGAGCTCCTTTCCGATCTGGTGTAGATACTTGCCAAAACACCCATGGCCCGTCAGTATCTGCACCAGATGGAAGGACAATCCGCATCCCCTCCTGCCCGCCAACTCCGGCAGGCAGGGGCGGACAGCCTCCGCCGTCTTGCGTCCGTACCCCCGTGGGTCAGACAGTTTGTCCGCCCACATCTCGTGGGTACGGACCACGGTCTGGGTTTGTAAGGCCCGCACGTCCCTGGTCCTTAGCTCCCCCTCCTCGCGGAGCTCCTTGACCCTCCAATAGAGGATTCTTCGCTCTTCGGCGAGGAGTTCCACGGGAGGGAAGCCGGCCAGGGTGGTCGCCGCCATGTATGAGACCGTGCTGTACCTTCTGATCGCCCTAACGTATATTGGTCTCAGCCCCTGCCTCATGCGACGTATACTATCGCGGCAGGTGCTGAGCTGGCGCTCCCAAATCGGCGCCCCGTACAGGGCGATCGACAGCACGGCCGTCAAGTATAGGCGGCGAGCCCTCCATCCTGGACCCCCAAGGTTACGCAGAAGACTGGCCACTGCCAATCCCGCCCCGCGCACCCTGAGGGCCAGATTCCTAAAGTGCGAGCCGAATTCCCATCGGCTGTCCAACGTCAGGCCGAGATATTTAATCGTCGACCCGACGCGGATGCGGACGCCATTGACCAGGACCCGGGTATCAGGCGGCGCCCCTCGACTGCTGTCGTGAAAGAACACGGCCTCAGTCTTTTGGGGCGCCCCCTTCAAACCCAGGTCGTCGATGGTTGTCACCACCGATGCCTCCGCGCCAGTGCAGCCTCCGCGCGGAGGCGAGCTTCCCCCCAGCTCTTCCCCCCGGCCGCCACTAAAGTGTCGTCTGCATAGCAGACGACGTGGCAGCCCGGGGGGAGCGGAGTACGCAACATCCGGTGGAACGTGATGTTCCATAGCAGGGGGCCGAGAACCGACCCCTGCGGAACACCGCGTTCCATCGCGCGCTGGCCTTGAACCCCGCCCTCTTTAGGGAAGGCGAGGTCTCTGTCCTCGAAGTAGGCCGCCAAAATGCGCCGGAGATAGGCGGGCACCCCGTGGTGTTCGAGGGCCCGTCCTATCTCCGGCCAGGGTGTTGAAGGCATTTTTGATGTCCAACGACACCGCCAACAACACTCGGCCTTCCCTCTCCACGACCGTCGCGGTAAGGTCTCGGAGGTGTTGGACCGCGTCCAACGTGGACCTTTCGGGCCTGAATCCATACTGACGGCCGTGGAGATCCGGCCCCTCCGAGGACATATGCTGGACGAGGCGGTCCGCAATGATGCGTTCAAGCACCTTGCCCGCCTCGTCCAGCAGGCATATCGGCCTGTAGGCCGACGCGCTCCCGGGTGGCTTTCCCTCGTTGGGGAGGAGGACCAATTTGGCCCTTCTCCAAGCTGGGGGGAACACTCCCTCCTTGAGGCACCCATTCAATACCCCGCGTAAGGCCACGGATAGGTTCTCGTCGCCGAGGGCGAAAGCCCAGGCTCGGCCCAGGCCGGCCCATTGGGACCGGGGGCTTTCCCCTTGGCCCCGAGTTTTCCCCTGGCGTTGGCGAGTTCCTTTAATCCCACAGCCAGGCCCTCCTCCCAATCCCCCTACCCCATTTCGGGGGCGGAATCCTGGAAGGGCCCCCTTTCACCCTCGGGAAGAGGGTATCGAGGAGCCCCTCGAGGGCCTGGCTGTCCAACGACTCCGTCGGCGGGGGCGCCCAAGGGCGGGTTTTACCCATCACCCTTTTATACGGGCGCCCACACGGGTCATCGTCCAGGGAGCTCGTCATTTGCTCCCAGGCTGCTCGCTTAGCCTCGGTGATGGCGACTCGAAGAGCCTTCCTGGCTAGCAGGTACTCCTCCTTCGCCCGCGTGACATCACCGCCTCTTCGCCGGGTCCGGTAAATGCACCGCCCGGCCTGGACGGAGGAGTCACGGAGTTCCGCGATCTCCTCCGTCCACCAGTATGCTACCTGGCGACGGCGGGGGTGGCCTTAGGCGCGGCGTCGCAAGCCGACGCCACGATGCCCACTAATTCCTCAGCCTCCTCCTGGGGGCTGAAGGCCCACTCACTTGGCTCTTTCTCGAAGTGCCAGGTGGCCACGAGGACGGCCGCCTTGAACCTATCTGCGTCTAGTTGACTGAGAGCCCATCTTCTGGGGAGGGGAAAGTCCCCCTCCCCGGGGCAGCGGAGGGCCCGCACCTGTGGAGGACTGGGGGGGCGAAGGACCCACACTATGTACCGATGATCGGACAGTGTCTCGCCCTCCACCTCCACCATCCACTCCCGGAATAACCGGGCGGCTGAAGGTCGCCTAGGTCTCCCCCGTGGGCGCCACCTTGTCGTAGTGGGGGAGCTTGCGCGTCCCAATGCAGTACAGAGCTGTGCCGGCGGGGGCTTCGGCCCCTGGCAGATTCTACCATGCCGGAGTGGTCTGTACGGAAGGGCCAGACTAAGAGCGTCCATAATACTCCTGGATGGGCAGCTGCCTCCAGGTTTTAACCAGGGTCTGGAGGGTCTCATTCGTGGGGCCCAAAGGACCCTACAGCGCGGACAGAGCGGGCTCGTTAGCCTTGGCAGGCAACCGGTCTAGGGGAAAGAAAACCCTGAAATTGCACCCATGTTGCAGGGGCACGTAAAACCCCTGCATTTATGGAGATATGTCGATTAGGGAGAACAGCGCCCCGGTACTCGGAGCCGGGGAACGACGGGAGGGGCGTACGGTCCCGGTACTCCCCCCCGTCGTCATCATGCGACCGGCCAGGCGGCGCGTGCCAGGCGGGCGCGCCGCCCGAAATGGCTACCGCCAGTAGAGAGGCGCTTTCAGACCTGCTGAGGCTGAGGGTGGGTCGGATGGACCCACCGTCGACCCAGTGTTGGGCTCTGGCGAGAATTTTCTCGCGCATGCGTACTGGGCAACGCTTAGAATCGTCACAGACGTAAAAATATTAGGTATCGCTAGGGCCCTGCTATATTATGCATTGTAATAGATATTGACAAAATATTATTATATTTTCGTTTCTTCTTTTCCACGATGTCAGTTGATGTCGACGGCTGTGGATCATCCATCTCCATTGCTTTCACTGAATTCACTTTGAACACACGGTAAAAGTACAAGAAAGGGCCCCTTTAGCGGCTTTAGCTCCTACTGTTATACCCAGCATACGACTGTGAACGCAGCTGATTTCTACCTCTGACGTCACGTTACGCATGCGCACGGAGGCTCCGTTGCGCGAAAAATCGTGCCAGAGCCCAACACTGCGTCGACCTTTGCCGGGCCGAAAAGCGCCAAGATTAGGAAGCGCAAGGCGGAGGAATCCGCCTCGCAGTTATGGCAGGAGAGGGAGGTGTACTTCCCTCCCCTCGGGGGCGTTAGTTCCCACCGAGGGGGGAGGTGCAGCTCCCTCTACGCGTGCGGGTGGGGATGACGTTTCCGAAATCTCCGCCACGCAAAAGTGGGAGGAGCTCTTCCCGGGGAGGAGTTCCCCCCGGTCGAGGGTGAAGAGCCCTCGGCTGGGGGGGCTCCTCTCCAAAACGCACGGGAGGGGGAGCTCTGGGAGGGCGAATGGGACATCAGCAGTGGGGTCTACCGCCCGTGCGGAGACCCGCTGTTGAGGCGGGCAGGGGACGGGATCTATCCGAGGGGGCCCTGGAAGGTATAGATTATCTAAGGACCCTTCGGATCGATCCGTCCAAGAGGGCAGCAAGGGGCTACGGAAAGCCCCTTGAGGCCCTCAACGAGGGTTTTAGAAATAGCATCCTCGACATTGAGGATGCTATTACTGATTACAGAAAGTTGGTGGAGGAGGGAGGCCCGGATGAACGACTTGAGGCCCTGGAAGTTCAGGTCCTGAGCCTCAAGTCCGAAAGCGCCCGCATTGGGCGGCTGCTGGAGAGGCTTCTGCCTTCTCCAGCAGCAGCAGCTGCGGGCAGCGGGGCCTCCCTGCCTCGCCCTCCACCACGGCAGCCGGCGGCCGATGGGGAGGGACGCGACGGGTGGACCCTCGTGTTCACCCGTAAGGGGAAGGGTAAGGGGGGAGGGGGACGCAGCCTGACCCTCCTAAACCAAAGGGTGGAGGTAGCCAAAAAGGCGGCACCCCCTCCCAAAGTAGGGAAGGCAGGGAAGAAGGGGGCCCCGAAGAAGGGATCTCCTCCCCCCAAGAAGCCACAGTTGAGGGTCCTCCCGCGCAACCCGGTCGTAACGGTGACCGCGTTGCCGGGGGGTCCCTTTATAACGGAGGTTATGGCCAAAGCGAGGCACTAGGTCGACCTGCAGGAGCTCGGCCTGGAGCCTGGCAGTTTTAAAATAAAAAGGGCCAGGAATGGGGGGGTCATTCTGGAGGTCCCCTGGTCAGGACAGTCGGGATAAAGCCGACCGCCTGGCTAGGGATCTCCAGGATGCTTTGCACAGAGATGCCGTATTCTCCAGGCAGGGGAAGCCGACCACCGAATGGGTGGCCGGGCGTGTAGGGTGGTCTCCCGGACTGCTCCGAGAGGGGGGGTTCCCCCGCGTCGAAAGAGGCGGAGGAAGAGGGCGGCACAGGGGGGGCTGTGGCTAAGGGACAGCCACCACCGTCCTCTGGGGCCTCCTCAAAATGTAAAGAAAGGGCTGTACACCCTGTCGCCGACCAAGAAAAGGCCGGCACGGTAGAGAAAGGGGTGACGGAGACTGGAGCGATCCAGCCTCCGCCACCCACGATATAGGCAGGACCGGCAGCGAAGGGAGCGTCGGACGCTCCCGGAGAGCCGAACCTACCCTCGGCGGATAGGCCGAGAGGGGTCTCCGAGGCGGAATCCGTGGAGGTGCAGGCCTCTGCATCCCTTCTAGCGGAGGAGGGATGGGAGAAGTGGGCGGCGTAGAGAGCATGGTGTAGCTCTCCCCGCACACTTCCCTATCCCAGGCCCTTGGGATCTGCCGGTGGGGTAGCGGCCATAGGCGGCCCCCTCACCGGGACTCATGGGCCAGGTAGGAGCGGTCGGGGGACCTACCCCTTGAAGGAACACCCCCGACCGCGCCAGAGGGACAGCCTCCCCCCAGGGTGCAACCCCCGAGTCCGTTTCTGTTACGGAGAAGAAGGGAGCCCTGGGGGGGAAGACCCGCCCCCGGGGGGGTGCGGCAGTTTCCCCCTCGGTTCCTCACCGAGGGGGGGGTAGGGGGGTCCCGTTGGGACTCCCATACACCTTTTCTCCCCCGTGGACGCCACCTTGCCGTGGTGGGGGAGCTTGCGTGTCCCTATGATGTACAGAGCTGTGCCGGCGGGGGTTTCGGCCCCTGGCAGGTTCTACCATGCCGGAGTGGTCTGTACCAAGGGGCCAGACTAAGAGCGTCCATAATACTCCTGGATGGACAGCTGCCTCCAGGTTTTAACAGGGTCTGGAGGCTTTCATTCGTGGGACCGAAAGAATCTTACAGCGCGGGCAGAATGGGCTCGTGAGCTGGGTGAAGGGAACCGTTCTAGGGGAAGGAAAACCCTGATTGCAAACCCGTACTTGTCAGGACGTATAACATGACACAATTGCGAGGGGCCAGGGTGCTTCGGCACTCTGGTACAGGGGACTCAGGCAACCCCGGCAGACCCTAGCCTACTACACCGTAACTCTAGGTCATGTCTCTGGGGCCGGGGGTCTTGCCTTAATTGGCCGGACCGCGAGACGGGTCCTCTATAAAACGTCACGTAATCCTACAGTTGAGGCATGCCACGCTTATGGGATAAATGGCAGGTGCGTGACCTGTCGCTAGTGGTTCCTCACCTTGGGCACCTGGCGAACCCAAAGGACATGCTAGCCTTACCCCGGGGGCTCTACCCGGGGTTGACGCCCACTTCCCGCCGTACTCGTGGGACCAGAAATGGGATCTCAATTAAAAAAACAAAACTTCTCCGAGTCTTCGAACTGAGTCCCGAAAAGGCGGGTGTAGCAACCCGCCTAAGGGCTCACCACCTGCTTCGGCAGGTGATTTTTTGTCAGAGGAAGAGAGAGGAGGAATGATGGGCAGATATCTGCCGGCGGGTGCCATCTCCCCTCCTCCCGGGGAGAGAGAGCATATGGACCTCGGAAGAATAGCCTCCGGGGGACCATCTAATGAGGATAGTCCATCTCCCTCAACGACCACTAGCGATAGTGGTCAGGACTATCGTCCTCACCGGAGGATTGATAGGGTGAGCTCTCCGCGGAGGATCACGAGAGCGGCCACCCAACGAGGGACAGGCACGTCCCTGGGGTCCGGGGTCCCTGAGGGCCAGGGGTCGCCGGTACCAGAGACCAACAAGCCCGGCCCCATCTGCAAAAAGAAGATACAGAGAGAGTCTGCTCCCAAAGATAATCAGGGGGCACATGGGGCCGACCAGGATGCGGGGACTGAGAAGAGGGAGGGGGTGTCGGTGGCGAGGATCGGGGGGCCGGTCGTCGTCACTGACATACTCCTCTCTCAGGGGTCTAGATACCAGGTCCGGAGAGCAGGGGGAAGGCGCTGCTGCAATCGACAGTGATCACGGGGATGAAGAGGGGAAGGTCTTCCACCAGCGGAGGATTCACATCGGCGGTGGAGATCGTGGAGGGCCTGGACCCGGCCCTAATACCAGAGGGGAAAAAGAGGGGAAGACCAGCCACGACCGGTGAAGGGGTTGGGCTAAAGGAGAGAAGAGAAAAGGAGGCGAGGGAGAAAAGAGAGGAGCGCCTCAAGAAGTTGAAGGACGCGTGGAGCCTCCTTGAAAAGGGACTCTTCCACATGCTGGCGGACAAGCGCCCGGCTGAACAGGTGTTCAGAGATGCCACCTCTCTAAACCTCCTCAGAGAAGCGGGTGCAGCAGAGCTGGCCGATGAGGTGGGACGGGCACTGGGGGCGGTGAAGTTGGTGGCAGTACGCTAGAACACCCTCAAGGGGACGTTCACTGGTTTACTTAACCGGGGTACTGCCACCACTCGGGCAGCTATGACAACTTTGATAGCCAGGACAGCAGCACAGGAGGGTGGAGGAGCAGAGAAGCCAAAGGTGATGAGGGAGATAGAGGAGCTTAGGGAAGGAATCAGGGCACTGCGGGCCGAAAATCTGAAGCTCCAGGAGGAGCTTCAGAAGACCAGGGCCCCGAAGGTCCCCACTCAGCCCCCTCTCCCAGAGCCGTCCAGGAGAAGGAGAACATATGCAGAGGTAACGAGTGGGGAGGCGTCTACCTTGGCGGAGGAGGGAGTAAGAGAGAAGAGGGAAAGGAAGAAAAAGAGGAAGAGGAGGAGAATGGCAAGAATCATCTCCTCTTCCTCCCATGGGGGAGAGGTGAGGGAGGGGGAGGCTCTTCCGGGGGTCTACCCCGTCTATGACGATAGACTCCCGGGGGAGACTCCCTCTCCGACATGGAGACCCGAGCCTGGGCTCGTACAGGGGGACCTGGATGCCTCCATGGCGACTATGGCCCGTGCATCCGGGGACGGGGTAAGGCGACTGATTGATCAGAAGCCTCACCTCGTCTACGGATGGGACGGGAGCCGGGTCACGGAGGAGGCGGTGACCCCTGTGCCGACCCAGGTTCACAAAGGGAAGGAGAGGGAAGAGGACCGCGGAAAGAAAAAGGGTCAGGCCCAGGCCCCACAAACTCCGGCGGACCAAACGAGGAAGATAGAGAGGGCCAAGGAGAAGAAGAGGTAAAAGGCGAGGGCTAGTTTCCAGAAGGAGAGGGAGAAGGAGCTAGCCAAGGGAGGAGGACCAGGAATCCCGGCCAAACAATTAGAGGGGCTGGGACTCGAGGAGGGACTAAGATATGCACTTCAGGTAGAGGAAAAGAAGGAAGAGGTCTGGTCCCGAGTACTGGGGAGAAAAGAGGAAAAGAAAGAAAAGGAAGAGGGAAAGAAGACTCCCACTCCTGCCCCTACCATCCAGATGGGGGCAAAGAAAGGGAAGAAGGGGGCGAGACTGAATCAGCCGAAGCCGTCAAAGAGCGCGGCCCTCGCCATAACCAGCCCCCCCCCCCCCGATCGCTATCGGGAATTTATGGTAGAGGCCAGGCGTCGCATTAGACCAGTGGATCTGGGTATTCAGGGTTCCTTGAGGGTAACTCAAGCCCTGAACAGGGATATGCTGGTCGATGTGCCTGGCCTCATCGCGGGGGCAACCGCCGACCGGCTTGCGGAACAGCTCCGCAAGCTGGCGGCGGAGAAAGGCCCCGGTTTTCGCATCCGCAGGCCGGTCAAGATCGCAGCTTTGCGACTGACCGGCCTCGATGCGACGACCGGGGCCGACGAGGTGGCGGCCACGGTGGCCCTTGCCGGGGGATGCACGCCGGAAGGGGTTTCCTCCGGCGAGATAAGCGTCTCCCGGTAGGGAACAGGCACGGTGGTGGCGCGGTGTCCGCTGCGGCTGCCGCGAAGGTAGCCGCGGCGGAGCGAGTTCTAGTTGGATGGACTCGCGCCGGGGTGGTGGCGCTGCCCGCTCGCGCAAAGCTATGCTACCGGTGTTTGGAACCGGGGCATGTGCGCGAGCGGTGCGATAGCGTCACTGACCGCAGCGGACTGTGTTATCGCTGCGGTAACCCCGGTCACCGCGCCAGAGGATGCCAAGGGGCGGCTCGTTGCCCGGTCTACGCCGAGGCGGGCAGGCTCTCCGATTATAAGATCGGAGGGCCTGCCTGCAAACCTTCATCCTCCAGGAAGAGGAGGGGCGTTAAGGCGCGAGAGAAGTAAAGGGCGGAGGAAGTGCTGCCGACCGTGGCCGAGGGAGCCGAGGAGGGGGAGGCCCCCCCGGAGGATCTCGTGGACCGGACCCAGCAGCCGGAGGAGGCCAGTCCGGAACCCTCTGCAACGAGGGACCAGGATGCTCCGGGAGGAGACTACGAGGAGAGGGACTCCTCTCTGGTGTCGTGGGGGCTCCCGGAAAGGACATCAACACCCGTCCAAATGGAGACCGAGCCGCTGTCGCAGAGAAAAAGGAGAGGGGACAAGCGGAAGAGTACCAGCGGATCTTCAGAGGACAAGACGACGAAGGTAAGGCGGGTGCAGTCCGTGGACTCTCCCCCAACCACTCTAGCAGAAGGGGAGACAGTGGGTGATACACCCCTGTCTCCCCTCGTGTTCGTAGACGACTCCCCCTCATACCCCCCAGAGGAAGGAGAAGTCCAGGTAGGGACACCCGAAAGGCAATCGCCTTCCGCGCAAGAAGAGGCACAGGTCATAGCCACCAAGGCCGAAGCCCCCTCTGGAGAGACCTCTGAGGCGGTTCAGCCGCCAGAGGTCTCCCAAGAGGGGGTGAAGGTAGACAGCCCGGAGGAGGTGTGTAAGGCCTATCCTTCACGCCACTCCGGGTGCTACAGGCTCACCTCGGCCGCGGTGCCCGGGCCCAGGACCTGTGGGTACACAAGATCCGGGAACTGGGCGCCGGGCTGGGGGTGACCGCCGAGCCGAACTGGGTGCCGATCAGCAGCGAATGCTGGTTCGGCAGCCCGGACGGCTCGGTGGCCATGGTGGCTGATCCTGCAGCGGGGACCACTCCCTGTGTTTTAAGGGAAAAGGGGCCCTCGTATGTGGCGGTCGATTGGGGGCCCGTAACTGTGGTGGGGGTATATTTCTCCACCACAGGAACAAAGCCGGGCTTGGCGGCTCCGCCCACGTTAAAGGGATCCTAGACAGGATCGGGGATTTGGTGCGCAAGTGCCATCCCCGACCTGTCGTGATTGCCGGGGACTTTAACGCCCACTCGGAGGAGTGGGGTTGTAGTTCCCGGCAGCGGGCTCCCAGGGGCGAGGTCGTCATCGGCTGGGCGGCGGGATTGGGCCTTCAGTTGTTAAACAGAGGGTCCACCGGCACCTGTATAAGGCCGGGAGGGGGGTCATCGGTTATTGATTTGACTTGGGCCTCCCTCTCGGCTGCAAGGTTGGTCTCCAAGTGGAGGGTGGAGGTGGAGGGTGCGACGTTATCTGACCATAGATACATAGTCTGGGCCCTCCACCTCCCCAAACCAAAACAGGTGTCGGCTCGCCTCCCAGGGGAGAGGAACTTTCCTCTCCTCAAAAGATGGGCCCTTAGTCGACTAGATGTGGACAGGTTCAGGGCTGCTGTCCTTGTGGCCACCTGGCACATAGAGCCAGGTGAATGGGACCCCGGCCCCCTAAAGGGGGTCTGGGAGATAACGGGGATAGTGGCGTCGGCATGCGATGCCGCGATGCCCCGTTCCCACCCCCGTCGGCGCCGGGAAGCGTATTGGTGGTCGGAGGAAGTAGCGAGACTCCGCAGTGACTCCGACCGCGCCAGAAGGGCATATACGCATGCCCGGTGACGAGACGGGGATGCCACAAGGGCAAAAGAGAACTACCTTGCCGCCAGGGTAGTCCTCAAGAAAGCCAAGCTTCCTCAAAAAGGCCAAGCGGGAAGCCTGGGAGCAATTGGTGAGCTCCCTGGATGACGATCCGTGGGGGCGCCCATACAAGAGGACGATGGGGAAGATCCGTCCCTGGGCGCCCCCGCAGACGGAGACGTTAGACCCCCAGGCCCTCGATGGGCTCCTGCACGCCCTCTTTCCGAGGGCGGAAGGGGGACCCGCCGTGATCCCTTCCCCAGAGATAGGGGAGGGAGACTGGGACGAGGGCCTGGAGGTCACTCCAGAGGAGCTCGCCAAGGCCCGGAGAAAGCTCGGTGGCAAGGCCAAAGCCCCTGGCCCCGATGCGATTCCGAGCCGCGCCTGGGCTCTTGCATTGGCCGAAGGGGACCTGTCCGCAGCCACATGCAGGGTCATGACAAGATGCCTCAGGGAGAGGGTTTTCCCCCCAGAGTGGAGGAGGGCCAAATTGGCCCTCCTCCCGAAGGAGCCCGGTAGTGCATCAGCCTACAGGCCGATTTGCCTGCTGGACGAGGCGGGCAAGATGCTGGAGCGCATCATCGCTGACCGCCTCGTCCAGCACATGTCCTCGAGTGGGCTGGACCTCCACGACCGCCAGTACGGGTTCAGGCCTGGACGATCCACGCTGGATGCAATCCAGTGGGTCCGAGATCTGACCCGGGCGGTCGTGGAGATTAGAGGCAGGGTGTTGTTGGCGGTGTCGTTAGACATATCTAACGCCTTCGACACCCTGCTCTGGCCGGAGATAGGACGGGCCCTCGAGCACTTCGGGGTGCTCGCCTATCTCCGGCGAATAATGTCCGCCTACTTCGGGGACAGAGACCTTGCCTTCACAAAAGAAGGCGGGGTTCAAGGCTGGCGCACTATGGAGCGCGGTTTCCCGCAGGTGTCGGTGCTCGGCCCCCTGCTATGGGACCATCGGCTTTGACCGGGTTCTTCGCACTCCGCTCCCCGACGGGTGCCACGTCGTCTGCTACGCAGACGACACGTTAGTAATGGCTGAAGAGGAGAACTGGGGGAAGCCCGCCTCCGTGCGGAAGTGACAGTGCCATCGGTGGTGGGAACCATCGGAGACCTGGGTCTCAAGGTGGCGCCCTAGAAGACTCAGGCTGTGTTCTTTCACGGCCGGCGTCGGGGGGCGCCGCCGGAGACCCGGGTCCTAGTCGATGGCGTCCACGTCCGCGTCGGGCCGACGATGAAATATCTCGGCCTGACGCTGGACAGCCGATGGTCATTTGGGCCTCACTTCAGGCAGCTGGTCCCCAGGGTGCGCAAAGCCGGACTGGCTGTAGCTAGGCTGATGCGCGCCGAAGGGGGCCCAGGATGGCTCGCCCCCTATATGTCGTTGCGGTGCTCTCGATCGCCCTGTACGGGGCGCCCATCTGGGCGCCCCAGTTGCTGGCCACTGCGGTGGCTAGACGGCTCATGAGGCAGGCCCTCAGGCCTCTCATAATCAGGGCGATTCGAGGGTACCGCACAGTGTCGTACATGGCGGCGACCATCCTGGCCGGCTCCCCCCATGGAGCTCCTAGCCGAGAAGGGGCGAGTCCTCTATTAGCAGGTAAAGGAGCTCCGCGAGGGGGGAGAGCTGACGGCCAGGGGCCTGAAAGACCTGATGACCCAGGCCAGAGACCGGACCCTGGAGCGGTGGGAAGGCTTGCTAGCCGACCCCCGAGGGTCCGGTCTCGCAACGGCCAAGGCTGTCCGCCCCTGTCTGTCAGAAATGACAGACGAAAGGGGGCATGGAATGTCCTTCCCCTGGTGCAGGTATTGACCGGGCATGGTTGTTTCGGGAGATACCTGCACCGGATAAGGAAGGAACCCACCGCTCGATGCCACCACTGCCCCTAGCGAGAGGACTCGGCGCTGCATACCCTGGTTGCCTGCGCAGCATGGGATGAGCGGTGCCGTGTCCTGCTC
The DNA here is from genome assembly GCF_003227715.2 of Harpegnathos saltator. Classification (NCBI taxonomy): domain Eukaryota; kingdom Metazoa; phylum Arthropoda; class Insecta; order Hymenoptera; family Formicidae; genus Harpegnathos; species Harpegnathos saltator. Next base: position 251,764 of record NW_020230643.1, read on the forward strand.
GGGGCGGTGGACTGCCGTGACGGGGAGCTCTTGCTCCCGCGCCTAGTGCGAGCTATGTGCGGGAGCGAGAGAACGTGGGATATAGCGGCCTCCTTCTGCAAGGAGGTAATCTCCCAGAAGGAGGCCGCCGAATGGAGGCGCCGGCTTCGAAAACGCCGTCGTAGAGAACGACGGGGCCGGCACTCCCCGGGAGGATCAACAGCGGGCCCGAGGTGGCATCGGACGAGGAGTGGCCGCTGGCCTACACGGGCCGGCGCCTCCCTCGGCCACCTCGGGCCAGGCTCCGCCACTCGGAGGGAGCGAAGAGGATACCTCCCGCTCCCCCGATGGGGTAGGAGGGAAAAGGGGAGGGGGACAATCCGATTGGGGTCGGGCCCACTTCGCCACTCCCACCCTCCCTGAATCTTTCAGGAAGGGGGGATAAGGAGGAAGGGTGGATGTCCCTTTCCTCCTAGAAGATACCAGAAGGCCAACCGGCGGGGTTACCCGCTGGGGACCGTGCTCCTCCCACTAATTCCCCGAAAGGGAAGGGGGGTGCGGTACGCCCCCCGCGGGCACCACCTTGTCGTAGTGGGGGGCTTGCGTGCCCCGATGATGTACAGAGCTGTACCGGGGGTTTCGACCCCTGGCAGGTTCTACCATGCCGGGGAAGCCTGTACAGAGGGACCAGACTAAGAGCGTCCATAATACTCCTGGATGGGCAGCTGCCTCCAGGTTTTAACCAGGGTCTGGAGGGTCTCACTCGTGGGGCCCAAAGGGGACCCTACAGCGCGGGCAGAGCGGGCTCGTTAGCCTGGTGAAGGTAGCCGGTCTAGGGGAAGGAAAACCCTGAAATCACACCCGAGTGGGCCGGGCTCGTAACAATCCGGCACCTAGATGGATTATACATGACGACGACAAAGACAAACATCTCGGTATTCGGACCCGAGAACCGGCGTGGGGAGGGTAGTGTCCCGGCCCTCCCCATGTCGTTATCGAGCTACGGGCTGGTACAGGGGTTAACCACGGGCCCCTGTACTGACATGGATACCGTGAAGCGTCGCGGCGGGAAACAGGACCTGGTCCTCGGCGTGTCGTTAAGACACGACAGGTCATCCGAGTGTAACAGCTCTGAAAGGAGCAAGAGTCGGACGAAGTGCGGTAATCACGAGAGTGATCCGCAGTCTGACGTGGACCACGCCAGCCGGTCCTTCTCCGATCAAATTCGGAGTGACCGTTCCCACCGGGGAGCGCGTCAGGTGGAGCCCACGGGTCACAAAGGGTTGCCACACACCGAGGGAGATTTCAACCCGGCGTCCAGCAGCCGGAAGGNCGACTCCGTGAGAAAAACGAGATACTTGTATGCATTACTTTTAACCCTTTAACTGCTACGGTCGAGATAACTCGAGTGTGGAAAAAAATGGCGGCCTTGCTACAATCGAGTTTATTCGATTTGGACTTTCAATGTGTAATACCCATTTAATTTAGTTTGTAAAAAGCATTTGAACTGAGCGGGCATATAGTGCCATCTCTTATCATTATAAAATATTTTATAATTGTAAAAATATCTCAGCAAAGAGGGTCATACTTGTCATTTAATATCTCAGCAGTTAAAGGGTTAATTGCCCTAGCACGTAAATATTTCTTTTTAATGCATAGGTGAAATAATTGTAATGTGTAAATGATTCGCCGTCTGTGTACATACCTTGCGTGTCCTTTTTTGCGCGGCGCCACAAAATCGATTGAAAAGAATAAAGTATCGATATTTTATGCAAATTGTCCGACTCGCGTGTCTCGTTACTTCATCCTGATGATCGCGTCTGTCCGTCCTCGCAATTTACTCTCTTAATCGAGGCGATCCGCGATTAAGAAATAACGCCGATAAATTACCGCGAGGTTCTAGGCTGGAGATCGTGTCGTCAGGACGTACCGCCGGAGGAGATTGAAAGTGTATGCATATCGATTACAAATCTCACCATTTTCTCGCAAGGGATTGCGATATTAATCTACCAAGAAGAAAAGAGAAAAAAATCGCTAAAAATCGCTAAAAAACATCAGTCGGTCTTTCCTCTTTGTCGGAGTCTCGTGATCTTGGAACTACTCCGTTCAGCTCTATCATTAGCGTTCTCTCGTTATTACCGTTTCATATTGTACCATTAACGCGAGCCGACCGCCACACGCTGACGCCCGCGGACGCGTCCGAGAGTCAGATTAAAATTTTGAATAACCAAAGTCACGATGAGTGCACGCACACATGCGCTTATGCCGCAATGCGTGTATTCGTTAGGCGCTTCTCTTATTAGCGCCCTATCGGCCCCCGTTTTCATTCGCGTTATGTGCAATTAGTTACGCTTCGCGCGCAAATTAATTCGACACGCGTCGAAATCATAGCGCGCTCTCGCCACTAACCCCCATCGCGGTGGTCAACGTGTCAAGGGACTCCCCGGAAAACGGGGCCAGCTCGATACGCTTGAAGCTCTCTCTCGCCGAGACACGAGGGGTCTAACGAGGTCTAACTAGGTCTAACGAATACCGCCATATAATACTCTCATGATAATGACTTATTCTACTGTACAATATATAATGTGTCTTACAATAATGTAATATATACACTTTACGCATGATGTATACGCTTTGTGAGAGTCCTTGTACATTACACGAGAACATTACTTGCTCTCTCTCGGTGTAACCCACGCATGTTTATGTACAAGAGCAACGACCTCGCGCGGTAAGGAACGAGTTTTGAACTAATCGGGCGGCTATATAGGCTACGATGAGTATTTAATCGGCGCGATCAACGCGCAGTCACGTGCGACCGGAACGATCGTCGCGGATTTTCGCGCTTCGTTTTTTCCTCTTTATTTTGTACTCACTCGAGTTGTTTGTACATGTATGTTACAAAGTGCGCGTGTATAATGATGCTAATAATAATGAAGAAGAAAGATAGATAGGCGAGAAAATCGAGGTATTTTTCGTGTAAAACGTTTGCCGCAAATGAAGAATCCTCCGATCGCAGCGACTTCGTTTCACGATCGACGTGACACCGCGTCGTACAACACGAGCCGTGAAATTATTATCAGGAGGAGATACGTGTGCAATTATCAAGATACGTTACTAATATTACTTCCTCAGTCTAAAAACAATCACAATACACGTAACATCAGGCTACGGGCTCGCCCGCTGGATAACGTTGTTGGCTCGAGGGAAAGGATTCTCTGTCTTTCTTTGCTTTTTGTGCTTTTCTCTATCTTTTCGCAAAGGTAACACAACGATCTACGTTTCTTTGTCCTTTCTTTGTTATTAAGACGACGACGATATGCCGCCGAGCGACTTGTGGTGAGAATGAAATTTCATTTCGCCGTGACAATTCGGCCTCGATGCGTAATGAGCATATTGTGACTTCAGAAAATTGTTATGCTCTTAAAACATCGATATTTTCTTTTTGTCCAGGACGATGCATGTCCGCCGCAATATCGCATGGAATCATGGTGAGCATGTTGAAAATTGAGAAATGTATCGTACAGTTCTCTTAGCTATCGAATGCAAAGTTGCGAGTTTACGTGAAACGCATGTAAGATTGTACTTTAGGAATTATTTCTCTCTTTTCCCTTTGTTTTTTTGTTTTTAGAGTAGATATTATTATCTCACATTGCTTACGAAGAACGGTAACGGATATACAAAGTCGGTAACGATACCTACACTTCCGATCGATGAAGATTCGATTCGATCATAAGACGTTCTTCATCTCCTCGTTTTATAAGTTAGACAGAAGAAAAACGAGCACAAGATTTTTCTACTCGACGTTACGCTCGGACTTACCTCTTTCTTGAGAAGGAGAGAGAGAGTAAGAAAGAGAGAGACGTAGGAATCTAATCACGAATATGTTGTTTGGTCCATTCGCGGTGCAATTTGACGACCTTTTGTGCTGTCGCCTCGTTTCCTTTCACTGTCTCTCTCTCTTTCTCTCTCTCTCTCTCTCTCTCTCTCTCTCTCTCTCTCTCTCTCTCTCTCTCTCTCTCTCTCTTCCTCTCTCTCTATCTCCCTCTCTCTTTCTTTCTCTTTTGTATCGCAGCTACAATTAACATACATATTTATACCGACAAAGTGTATTGTACAAAGAATCGATCGAGTATAAAACCGTGAATGCGTCAGATGGGATGAGAAAACAGGCAAAGAAACGGAATAGAAAGCGATCACTTGGATAAAATATCACGAGGTTCTCGTTACGTATGCGCGAAAGATTCTTGGGAAATATACACTTCGCCGAGGTCAGTACGTATACGGCGATGTAATACGCATTATCGTAATATAAAATTGTCATGTTAGTACAACACTCACGCTCAGGACAGTTATATTCAATCTCATAGCACGCAAGTATCGAAGCACAGCCATTAAAAAAATGTAATGTAACGTGTGTATGTGTATGTCATGTGAATGAGCGAGTGAGGGAGTGTGTATGGATATCTCGCGTACGGATTCCTTGTAAATGTTAAAATTTCGGAAAATAGTTACTCCATGAGCGAGTAAAACGTCGGGAGTCGGAAAGGTATCGCGCGCATGTCCGACCGAGATACACATACGAAAAGTATACAATATAGAGAAACTAAACGACCTAATGATAATATAACGGCAATATAAAACTGACTACTGGTTAAGTAGGATCACATCTTTGGTACATGAATCATCGTTATTAGATTAGAACAACATCTCAACCAACCACTTCACTATTCTTATCAAGTGGACAGTTACGGCAAGATGACCATATATTCTATTCTCGTATATACTCAATTAATTATTTCTCATTTCCCTTCCCCTTATTTTATCACCGGTCATAATATCGTAAGCTTCTGGAACAGGACAAGAAAAGGGTCTATGCTCTCTTTGTTTAACGTTATATCTCATAAATTCCCCGTTTAAACTCGCGTTGTTAATTTGTCATCTATAAACGTCTATTATACAGCTACATTCCCGGTAACAGTCTTCAGTTTTAATATATATGTATATATACTATTAAATCCTTCTTTAATCTCTCTTTTTCATCTCAATGATAAAACTTGTCGAGCCTATTCTCTATATCGTCCTATGTAATATAACAATCGAACTCGTCGCTTGTCGCCATTTCAAACGCGACGAGATACTACCGCGGCGCGGCCGAAAGAAGCAGATCTGTGTGTGTATATTTCCGACTAGGAAAAAATTTGATCATTCTGTGACCTGTCGGCGATCAAAAACACGATTCACGTGGTATAAATTCTATAAATTTACCTCTTTTCCTCTTTTTCCAGGGCATATTTCATCAAGAGAACACAAAAACATATTCGCGTTAAATTTTCAACGTACGCTCGTACGTTTCGGCAAGTACTAACAGATACTAGAGATTCCGTGAGTCAAGCTCTTTTCGAGAACAATGTGAAATTCGCTCAACGGCTCCAGAATGTGAATGAGGAAGGTCAATAGCGTAGGATTCCTTAGAAACGAGTTTTCTTCGTACATGTCTGTCGTGGAACGCACGTCGCTCATTGGCCGCAACATCGGATGAAGTAGCTGCTCTCTAAAACATTTCGTCGAATTAGCATATATGAACATATTTCTCTTCTGTTTGATTCCCGTTGATGTGTTGCGACGAACGAAATGAAAACGTAATGCGATTTTATACTCACCTCGCCGCCAGGCAGATGAATAACTGAAATTTACCGTCCTTTCCCAGCGTCTGACTGAACATGTTGATTTGATCGAGGAGATGACAATAACATCTCAAGATCGTCAATCTTTGGCTGCTCCCCGCATTGGCTCTCCTGTCGCGGTTGAGCCTCTGCTGCGAGTATTCGTCCACCTCCTCCAGCAAGGATATCTCGAAGTTTTCCTTCACGCGCACTGCAACGATTTCCGCTACATTATTCAAAGAATTTTCTTCTTGAAAATTATAATCGTGCTACACTTACGGAAATAGTCCCACACATAGAAGTTTCTCCCAAAGATTCTCTGATTTTTGAAACCGAATAAGAAGATTTGTTCCAATGACGGCACTAGGCCACCTTCTCCGCATAGCAGCGCTGTCAAGGAACCGTCCTGACATTCTCTTCTGTAGTGATACTTGACTATGGAGTTCACGGCTTCACCTTCACGCAATATGAATACTCGATGTTGTACAATTTCGTAATTATTGGTTCGGTCAAAAAATTTGGCTCGATTGTTAAATTTAATTTAATTTTACTACATTCACAATAAATTTGCATTTATTGCACATCGTGCTAAACTTTTTAACCTAATAGTATTGTTAATCAATGTATACCGAGCATGTGTTGCAGCTCAACTTGCGACAATATAGGGCGCCTTGGTATACTAGGCGATCTACACCTCGGAGGCGTGGAACACGATTCCACCAACTCTTCGCTGTCGATACTTCGGGGCACCAAGGCGCCCACTAATAATCGCTCGGTAGACCCGTCATCTATTCCTCGGCCCAGCCAACGACCGCAGGGAAATTTGAACATATGCCCTGTCACCTCGTTCCTCACCACGACGTGCTCCACCATCCACTTCGGCGACATCCCTGTGTTGTCGTGTCCGATCCGTAATGTCGATAGTACGCCTAAATTTTTATGCTGGAGAGAAAAAAAATCTGTACACAGGGATGTAAGCGCCGAGTGTAGTGTCCTTGTCTCCGATCTCGGTTCTCTACTATTTTAAACTTCCACATTGAGTAATCATTGAGCCATTAATGAAAGAAAATTGGTCAACCGATGACAATGCGTGAGTTATAGAGCGCTTACATGAAATACAAATTCAAGCGCTCCTTTCGGTATGGGCACCGGATTTGTCTCGCAGAGTGTGCCGGAAATAGCGATCCAGCTGTTAGCCGAAGTCGTGGCGGCACTCGCCTTCCGGCTGGGAAAGATCACGACGCGGTACGGTAGCTTCGTCGTCGGGTAGTTGTTTGTGAAGCAAAAGTAGTCGACTGCGTTGAGCGTCAATAGATGGTACAAAAATTGTTCCTTCTCTTCTTCACAGCGTAAAAAAGCCGACCGCTTGTACTGGCTCCTAATAGATCGCAATAATAACGAAATCATTAGTTTAGTAATACTCGGAGAGGCGGTAGCAAGATATTATCTTCGATATGATATCTTCAATGCGAGATCGCGAATCTTTTATATCGGGCGTTCCGTATTACAAGGCTCTAACCAGCATCTATCACGGATCTATCACCGTTGATGTATATTTTATATATGTACAATATTGCGTTCTTCAAGAGATTTTTAGAATAAACCTCACTTATTGAGACAATTTGAAAAATTATGAGCAAAGTATTTTACACATATAAATACGTGATGACAATATTTTCATTTTCTATTATTATGTTTCATTAACGTCTATTACTGTCATTTCATTTTCGTTTATCGTTTATTCGAAACGCACCTTAATAGAGCACTGTCGGACAGTAACGTCTTCAAATGACGCGACAGCAGTTTTTTCTCAAGCGCCAGTCGCACCCACGCCCTCGCGTATCCGATGTGCGTCTTGATATCGGTCATCGCTTGAACATTACGAATGTCGAAGATTAGAGAGTCCGGCAGAGGTCTCAGATGCTCCGGTCCTACGGTCTTCCTCTCGCCGGGCGACTTGTGTTTGTCCGTGCTTCTTGTGGGTGAGACGTCTGTCTCCAATTGTAAATTCGATAGATCTGTCGCGATATGAGATACAATTTAGACGTATACATTTCATTTCGCTCCCACCTAAGAATGCTCACAAACAAGAAACGAGCAAGAATTCTTTTCTCAAGAACGGTATTCTCTTCAACAAACACAATCATACTCATTTCGTTATATTCAATGTATATTTTTACAATAATGTACATGCAGATGCGAGATATCATGCGTCATACAACAAACACTCAGAAACACATATGCATATACTCTTCACACATTTTCGAAGATACGGGTCAGTCAAAAGGTTTGATTCGACTCTTTATTCAAATTTTTATACTTTGTTGCATTAAATAAAACTCAATTTATAATATTTGTCTATATTTCTTGAAACAACGTTTTGACTGGTCCGATATATATCAGGTACATAATAGCTTCACGGTAATTTGTCATGCAATTCTCTTTCCATGAAAGTTATTAATTATCGCAACAGAGATAAGTTCCTTTATAACATTATTATACGTTCGAATAACAGTAACAAATATCGTTGTAAATTCGTTTATTACATATTTGCGCAATCAAGCATTCGCAACGGAACCTTCGCAACAGAACTGATGAAGAGCACGCGACAGAATGTAGAAACAAATACCGCTTTCGTGCAGTTGGTCGGCCAGACTAAGCTTCCTCTTACAGGCAAGCCAATGTCGTGGCTTACCGTTCAAATTGTCCCTGATGTAAGAGGCAATTTCGAACATACTCTTGCCCCGCAGGGATGAAACCAAACGATCCGGTATTCCAAAAAACCTATTCGGCGATTTCTTAGCTAGTTACAACATAAAAATGCAACAAACATAAAGGAAAGAAACAGAGAAGAGGAACAAAATTGAAATGTAATTGTACGACTTGACGAATTGAAACGTAAATAATAATAATTAACGAAAGAAAAGAATTTACGTCAGCGCCAAAACACAAAACGACACTCTGCACCGACATCGACTCCGCTTGGTGCGTATGTCGAACATTCGAGAGAATAGCCCGCGAGTAACGCGTGCGAGGAAGCGTGAACATATATTACATATAAACAGGTGTGTATCTGGTGTATCACTTACAAAACTAATAGTGCAGAGTATCTACGTACGAGGAGAACTAATCTCTACTTTTACAACACTGTTTATCTTATCGTGAAACGTACAATCGAGTCGCTTCCGTAGCACGGACCACGCTAGCGCTGCATTTCCGCAAAATAGAAACATTCAGTGTATAATTCTCCGTAATATTTAGATTCTCAGACGTCTTTGAGATGTTTATGCTGTCTGGGAATAGTCTGTATTAATATTATAACGATCTCCCGCGGCACGACACGCACTTTGGGCAATTTCTTCGACGAACGTTAGTACACTGTACACAATGATTCCCTACTCATACGAGCCGCACGTGTGTCGTACTTTAAAGTCGTATCTTAAAGCATGCATATATATGTGTGTATGTGTCTTACCAGGGGACAGAAAGTTAGGGTCTATAGACTTGGTCGCGTCGTTACATTCTTCCGTCTCCTGGTACATAGTCAGATGTGACCAGAGCGCGCTTTTGCCTTGCTTATTTTGCAGCCCGTGGCTCCATACTCGCTCCAGCAGATCACAGAGACTAGCGACTAGAGTGTTCTCCTCAACATCGGACAGAGATTCGCCGCCGTGGCCCAGTGCAACGGCTTCTGACCCCATTTTCTCTACCAGCATCCTCTTCGTCTTAGATTTACAATCCTTGAAGAAGGAGGAACGATTATATATGATTATATTAACGATAACAATATCAGTGATAATATTAGATTGTGTAAAATTATTTTTAGATCTGTCAACAAATGAGATTGTAACTTACTATATAACTAATAACCAAGATATTCGATGTAACATCCAGAAAGTACAAATACATGAAAAGATGTCTTAGAGACATCTGAAAGACGTTGAAAACAGGTAGCATATATATCAAACGTTTCTAGGTCGACATTTAAATATTTATACCGTCTGAGATAATCGTCAAATATCTATCGTACGGCATAATGCATACTTTGAGCAATTTTTCGACAAACGTCCAGTTGGCTTGCGCTATCAGAGCCGGACTCATGTCTGCCGAGAGTTTAGTCTGAGGTCGAGGTGACTGAGATTCCTGAGGTGTCGCGGGCTTTCTGTTCGCATCCATGGATTTCATCTTGTATTTCCACTGCGTCTGGCCCCTCCGACTGCTACGGAATGGAAATGTGATCCACCATTAGTCCCCAATTATTAAAACTGATTATTAGATAATTCGCGACATATACAGTGTACATTCATAGATCTCGGAGGAATGAAAGTAGATCAAGTGCGTGATTAACAAGTAAAAACTTTTTCTTCTGTGTGAAATCGCACTCGACTCGCAGATTTTCGCTCCAAGACCTACGGTTTCACTCTGATTGTTACTGAAGGATATCTCTTACCGGAGAATACTACGTAGGAAGCACAAAATAAAGAAGCAGAGATTAATAAATTTGAAAACGTGAGATTAGTTTGTGGAGATTGTAACAGATTGTAAGTTCGCGAGAATCATTGTGACGCACCTCTGAGCGGGTTCTTTATTCAACACGACGCTATCCAGCAGAGGAAAGCTCCGAAAATATGCTGCTCGATGCGGGAGAATTTCCGCGGGCGGATTCGTCTCGAAGTCCACGTTTGTTAACCTTTGCTCCAGTACTTGTTGCGTATCCGCAATGCTCGTGCATGGCTCGTACCTCATCGATCGTATGATGCTCTCCCCGATTTTCTTCCTGAAAGCCATGAGGAAGAATGCGGATTAAATCCGGGTTAAAAATACTCATCGTCATACCCAATAAGAAAATAACTTAATCGAAGTTTACTTTAAAAGAGAGATCCTTTGGTCAAAGACCTTTATGTTGAAATCGAGCTCGCTCCACGTCGACATCACTTTACTGTCGACGAGAGAGGCGAACATCTGCGTCTCAAGGAATCTCGATAGAAATGGTAGATGCTGCGTAGGCTGGTCGGATAAAAACGTAGCCTTGTCGAAAACGTGCATACTGTCCCTGTTATTGATCCACTCATCCTTGTCCTCCAATGCGAGAGAAGCAGTATATTTAACATTAAGTTTAGGTGTATATTAAATATCAAACACATACGAATTACTAAATACGAATAATTTTCATCCTATTATGATAAAATAAATTTATAATCTTTTATAATTCTTTTCTTGCGCTTTTTACAAAATATTAATCTATAACCAACATCCCCAAATTCTTTTCAATGCAACACCCGTACCTGACTTGGCTGTATGACGAAGTGCTCGTAACTAGAAAACATTTGTACAAAACGGTTCAGAAACATCTCCCTGATAGCGTTATTGAAGACGAGAGTCTCTTGGTAGTCCTCCTGCGGTGTGAGTATCTTCTCGTTTGTAGTATCCTCCGCGGGATCAATATCATCTACGTTTACTGCAATTGGAAAGTCCGGACGGAGTTATAATCCGATTATTTAAGCCACCCTGATGGTGAAGATTATGTTACCTGATCTTTTAACAATGTCCACTATCCTTTGCAAGTTGTCCGACTGTGGGCCTAGCTCCGGTCGGTCCCAATCTAGTACATCATGCAGAGAATGTTTTCTGCGAGGAAGGTGAAAACCGGAACCAGGAAGCGTCAGGCTACTAGTCATGATGTCGCCGTTGTAATAATTTATGACCATGTTATCGGTCCTGCAAAACGTTCTTCGTGTTTGGAAACCGAATCACCAACATTTCACTCAGCTCTACTGAAGAAGATAAGGGTAAAAAATTACTTACTTTCCCGAATGTGGTACTTTGTACTTGTTTAGAAGCGCCCTAATCTCAGCGATAAACTGCACTTTGTGAGGAAACACAGGTAACTCTTCCGGGAATTGGCTACTTTGCTTATCTATATCTACATAACAGAGGTTCGCCTGCAACCAAAGATGATAAAATGTCACTCGAGCTCGATTTCTACAGTTTGGTTTCACGAACGAAGATTAGCCACCACTTAGCACAAGAAATGCTGAAACCGAATAGTGGTCGTTGGAAAATAAAATTAACTGATACGGAATCAGTTGTAGCAAAAGTCAACAAGAAATAGCAGTCGACCTGGATGTTAATTTCGGATGCTTCATTATTTCAGGTAATATCCGAGTGTCGGACAATATCTGCGAGCCTGACCACTAGATATTTGGATATAGAAACCACTCGGTTTAATCGGTATTTACCGATATGCTCGAAGGGAATTCGATCGTCTGTCGTTGTTGAAACTTGTTAAAGCACTTATGGTTTAATGGCGGCTAACATCGGACAGAGAGGGTGATTCTAGGGATATATACTTCGCTAGCGATCTTCAACACGCCACCCTCGCTGTGTGCATGCAGGCCCATGATGAAGGGCACAGGAGCGTCCAAAAAGTGGTGCAGACTGGCGGGCAATATCGGCACGTAGACATGTTGCCACGAAAATGGGAAAAGAAGCGCCGTTATGCACTCCGACACCACCATCAGCTTGTGGAAGTCGGCGCTCCTCAGGAGCACTTGATTTTCCAGCAGCACACATGTGAATAATTGTATCAGGCAGTCCGCGCCCAGCCATGTGAACACATCCTTCAGGGGGTAATCTAACATCGGTAGCTCCAGCGACGGCGACGGCTGGTGGATTACCAACTCCAGCGGCGACTTGGCGGGCTCATCGTTAGGTACGAAGAACTTCAAGGATTTACCAGGCAACGGCACCGGCACATTGTACAGTAAATTGTACACGTAGGATTCCAGACTCAGGCCGGGTCCGGGATGTCTAGGAACGCACCTGAAAATTTTATTGATCGACACGCTTACCACTCTAGGGAACTATATGCTCCAGGCGCCATTTAAAAATCCCATATTTTTCAGACGCCATTTAAACACTCCACGCATTGAAACATCAGCGTTAAAACTTTCCATTTAAAATTGGTATTTAAAGATCCCATTTGAAGATTAATTGTTATTTGACACCCATGCGAGCTATAGGATAACTCGACTTTGGCAGGGTGTTGAGAAACCGTCAATTCGACGAGCGGAAAAAAAAGAGATTTCGCGATGTGCACGCGATGTTAGTTTAGGACAACGAAAACGACCGGAGCCGCATGGAATTCGCCGCGACAACCCTCCTCTCTCTTGATCTTACTTGTAGAGATTATTGAGGAACGTCTTAGCCGCGTGGAGGTAGGGTTGCTGGCACAGCAGAGATATCGATTTGGTCACTAGCAACTTGTCTTTGGTAGAGTCGTAATACGCTAACGCGGCACCCGGTGAATGGGCCGACAGCTTGAAGTGCCGCGGCAATGATCTCGTGTTGTGTCCATCCTGGCCCTTCCTCGCGCTGAAAAGTCGGACCTTGTTAGTCGATCGTGAGTCATGCGCGAGGATATCGAATAATTGAGACAAATGAGGCGTTCCGAGCGCCAAAGGGGTGAGCCGGTTGTTCATTGTAGGCGCTCATAAATACAGATTTCGCGTCTACCGTCGTAGCGTAATATTAACGTGATTTTCGAGGAGGAACTTCAACGTGAAACTCACTTATCAAGAGAGCTAGCAATTCGGCAAACTTCTGTCGTCTTATATATCTATGCGCTTCACGACGGACAGGCACTCATCTCTTTTAAGCCTCAGACGACGACTCTTTCCTCGTGAAAAATGGCGACCTCATTCTTGTCACGCGGAACACCTCGGAACATTCATATGGAGATATATTTCTAAGGGGACTGCTTTCAAATTAGTCGATCGTGGGAAAAAGAGTTGTTCGGTCCTCGCGATCTCCGCCTGTGCGAGCGAGCGGAAAAAGAGACGGAGCGAGGCCATAACGCGTCCACACGCAGATAGGAACGATTAAAAAGTGCAATTACACACACGAACACGAACACAAACACACACACACACACACACACACACACACGGCTGGTGGACACGTACGTGGGTGGTGTGCCGTTTTGGCCGCTGCTGAGCTCCGTGATGTGCATCGCCTGCAGCGTTTGCATAGCGGCACATATCTTGCGATTGCGGCACTCTTCGTAGAAGACGAGACTGAATCCGTATGTTCGGTGGCCGTCTTCCTTCGTCAGCACGAAGGAGTGGAAGGTGGGCTCCACCGAGTGCTTCTGAGTACGGAATCGTAAACCGCTTGGCAGACAAAGCTATTATCAATGTAATCGATAAGTTACTCTCCCCTTGACGCTCCCCGCCGCACGCTTTGATATTCTCCGAGTTTAATTACCGACAAAGAGTGTTGCGCGAGGCGTCGTTAGACGAAACGAATTACGTTAAGGTGTAATATAATCTTACAACCTTACAACAATATGTAACTACGATTTTATTTAACAGCAACAATGTATACGTGACGTGCAGATGAATGTATGATATAATAACAAAGGCGGATAAAGAGTTTTTTGAATTTCTCGGGGCGGAATCTTGGAATCTTATTCGAAGCGATCATGAAAAACCGCGGAAATGGATGTTACGACGGAGAGCGCGATAAGAGCGCGACCGCGCGGTATCGCGCGAATAAAAAGCCACATCTATTGTCAGCTCATCGTCAGCTCGCGTTCATGCCGCAATGAGCGATTAGCCGTCGTGAATGGATACATACCATGCAGACGGCGTGCTCGTCGAAGGGATTCCATGGCACTGAGTCTGGATAATGTCCCAGCACTTTGCTCTTGTACGCCCGATCCAGCGGCGTGCATTGCAGTGAGTCACCTGCAAAAATAGCGAACAAGCCGCTTCGTACAACGATATGCCGCTTCGAACACCCGATACCCTTACCGCGGATATTAACACTTTCAAGGCGCTAGCCATCTACCAATGCTTCGTAGGAAGTGTCGTCTTCCTTTAAAGGGATCTGCTGCGGGCGCTACCGATGACTTCCGAGATCGGCGTGCGTCCTCGGTAGGTTTAAGAGCCGATTGTTCCAACTTCTTGGTAAGTTAACTGATAGTTATATCATATGTTTATCTTTGTTTTTCCTTCAATTTGAACGAAAACAGACATATGATTTAACTATCAGTTAACTTACTAGGAAATTGGAACAACCAGCCTTAAGCGCTGTCGGAGATGCATACTCAAAGTACTCGTTGCAAAAGAGGCGATAGAATCTAGTGCGGGTTTTAATCTTCCGCGAACAACAGCTTCCTTTCGCAATCCATGCTGCAAGCTACTATTTCGCAGCGGAATCGCCAGCAAGCTATGTTATCGAACGCGCTCGTCAACTATCCGGCGCGACATGAATGAGGCGGTTTAGGCTTTGGCTCCGTACCAACTCTTTGTCTCCCTCCCTCCCTTTCTCTCTCTCTCTCTCTCTCTCTCTCTCTCTCTCTCTCTCTCTCTCTCTCTCTCTCTCTATACGGAATAACTCGCCCCCTCTCTCCGCTCAACCATCGCGACAAATACAACGTAGCCCTATGTACGAGGTTAATCGTTCGTGATCAAAGAGCCAACCCGAGAGGGTGAATCCCGTGCCGTCGAATTCGCCGTCGCGACTCGCGAAGAGACGCACGAGAATTGCGAAACGTCCTTTGCTGCGCGATCAATCGCAGCCACGAAATAAATTTGCCAATTGAGTTTGCGGTCTTCCCATTAGGAGGGACGGTGAAGAGAGGCGAGATGCTGGCGTATATTGAAATGCAAAGACTCTCGGCTCGATTTCGATTGGCTGCGAATGTTCGCCTCGGCTGATTGATATTAACGAACGTGACGTATCGGTCCGCCTTGGAGATTCATTCAACGCTTTGAAAGATCTCTCTGTTGTGCGAAGTACTTTTTATACGCGTATCAATTACGTCCTCATGTTGCCGGGAGGAACGCTGCGGAGCGTTTAATGGATTCCAGCCTTTATTATATGGCTCATGTGGTGTTCAGTCAACGTGACATAAGTGGATCAGTCGGAGGAGCCGAATCGCGGAAGTCGACGTGTAATTTCGATCGAATTTCTCGAGATGACCAAGTCACAAGGCAAGTGGGTGCTTCTTCTGGTTTCCCGGCTAAGACATTTTCCGCGGTATCGATCTTCCGACGATTAATAGGAGGAAATGAGCGAGGTTGGATTTAGAAACTAACAAGGATGGAAGATTGGCGAAACCGTGAATACAAGCACGAAACGGCACGTAGGAACCTCGAAGACGAGAAAAATCGCACACATTCGTCTGATTCGATCTTCTCGATGAAGTCGATTGAAATCACGCATCAACAGCCGCGATTCAAGTCCATCATTGTGTAGGAATAAACAATTTTTCTTTATTGTGCAATGGAAACCACGCAAAATGGGAACACCTTCCGTGTGTGTGCGCGCACGCGCTCGCTTGTACGGAAACGTGCCTGTGCAATCGATTTTAATTTGGGATCATAATTGACGCTATCAACCGGCCTGCGAGTCAATCTCCGCTTGGAAATGATGTGCACGAAGTGATGGTGATAACTGAGTGAGTGGGTCGAGTGAGTTTGGCCGTCGTTGTCGTCGTCGTCGTCGAAATCGTCGGTTTCGATTAACGTGCCGATAGCTTCCCCTTGATATTTTTTATTTATCGTCCGTGCACACACGCGTCGTCGCACACGTACACACATGGAGTTTCCGGGCAACAAATCGCTGAATATCGGTTGCCTCGGGCGAGCCTCTCGGTGGACTTGTCACACAATCATCGTTTTGTGTTCACTTTAGAGAACGGCGCGTTTTATACATATATAAAGAGAGAGAGAGAGAGAGAGAGGGAAAGAGAGAGAGAGAGAGAGAGAGAGAGAGAGCACAGCTCGGAATTCCGTTTAAATCGACCGTGACGATAACGCTGTAAAAATCATGGCGAAATTTTACAAAACCAGAAAGCGATCAGCCAACTAACCGATGCGACGACAGGGCCGTACACGCGCGTTTCCCTTTCAGCGTATTGATCTGGGAACGGATGAGACCCCAGACGACGGGCTTTTCTCTCAGCGTAAATCGTCCCGCGATAAAAGTAAGTATATGGCGCAACGCGTTCGCCTTATCAGGGGAGAAGTAATCTACAATCTGTTGGTCTAAAATCATTACGTGTCCTCCGTGAAAAGCAGT
Organism: Harpegnathos saltator; assembly: GCF_003227715.2. Classification (NCBI taxonomy): domain Eukaryota; kingdom Metazoa; phylum Arthropoda; class Insecta; order Hymenoptera; family Formicidae; genus Harpegnathos; species Harpegnathos saltator. The sequence goes on from NW_020230643.1 coordinate 268,494, forward strand.
TACGCAGCTCTGTCATCACCGTGTTTAATTAAGCGTAAAAAATCGTTGATCGATTCCTTAGTTAAACGCCTCTCGGCGCGGCGCTCCCGTGTGTGTGTGTGTATGTGTATGTGCGTGTTTATAATTTCGCGATATATTTACCGTGTGTGTCTTACGTGAGAGCGTACGTACGCGTGCTTGAAGAAACCTTAGAGAAAAACTTACTTTCCACGGGCATTTAATTATCGTACGAACGTGTCTCGCGCAACCGCAACGGTAGCTGGCGTATCGCCCGAGGTTGCGAGAGGAAGGGAAAGAGAGGGAAGGGAAAAGATGGCACGCTCGAACTCTTACCACACGTACGTCCGCCTCTCGTTCCAGTTATTACGCGAATATACTTATTATACCCTTAAATATACTCGTGCGTCGCGCTCTTTTTTGCCTCCCGTACTTTCTGTTCTCGTGTACGCATCGCTGCCGAGAAATGGTTGTATTACGAGTGCATAATCGTAATTACATGCTTACGTGCAACATAAAGGCGCAGAATGCACAACGCGGTTACCAACGGTAACAGAACGGTCGGTCGTAGAACTCTTCCCGATCACCCGCAAGTCTCTCTTTCGCAATTGGCCAATAATCAGTTTTGAAAAAAAAAAATATATGCGAGAAATAACAGAGATAACGATACCTCGCGCGTAGATACTGCACGTAAAAAATTGCAACATGAAAAATACGCGAATTATCGGCATTGTAATTTCTCAAAAATAAATCTCCGAAACGCGATTACGAAATTGCGAGTGGGAATGACCGTGCGTCGCGAAAATTTCCGTAGCGTTTTCACGCATGCGAAAATTTTCATCGGCGAGCCCCGGTTTCTCTCTCTCTCTCTCTCTCTCTCTCTCTCTCTCTCTCTCTCTCTCTCTCTCTCTCTCTCTCTCTTCCTTTCTTTCGACAGGATCGATGATTTCTCGCGCACGAGCGACCCGCGCATTTAACCCCGCGGATAAACGCTGTGCTGCGTAGATTTGCATTCAGGTTGCAGAACGGAGTACAAGAGCAAGAGCGAGTGAACGAGAGAGAGAGAGAGAGAGAGAGAGGGGGGGGGGAGGGAGAGGTGGGAAAGGGCAAAACGAGCAATAAAGCGGGCGATATGCCCGTGCCGCGGGAAATATTGATTCAGCAGCGCGATGCACGCACGAGGCGTCGAGCGGACGAATATTTTCTGTGAATCCGACTACGGTGCACGCGAGCACGCGCGTGCACCGTAGTCAGCATGTGTCACGTGTGTATGTGCAGGCGCACTCTTAGAAATGCGTGTATCAGGCGCGTGCGTCACGCGACAGGGCGAAAGAAGGGGTGGCGGATTGCTTTGCGAATATGCATGAGGCATAAAAAACGTCTGAAAAAATAGAGAAGGAAAATGAAGGAAAGAAGATGGTGCATTTAGGAGAACACATGTAACGTGTACGCAAAACTAGATGTATAACGAATAAAGAATAAGTGGAGAGGTATATTTTAATAATTTTAATATTTTAATAAAAATGCAAATGTATAATGGATGACAATAATAAACATCGCGAATCGTAGTTTTTGGAGGAGCAAAACTTTCGCGAACGAGATGTCACTCGCGCGACGGAGGGTACTTAGCGAGATTGCGCCGCTAATTAATCGAGGGCTTTCGCGGAAGGGCGAATTAAGTTCAGTGCTGGTAGCAGTGGGCGATTTTAACGGCATTGAAGTATACACCGTGTTCTTGTGGGATTTGCGATCTCGTGAACGCTATTCTCGGAGGTATCTTATCGGCGGCTAAAAAAGTAAAGGCAAAAGATTTATCGTCAACGACGAAAAAATTATCGCGTGTCATCGAGGGGGAAAACCGACGAACGGCGATTCCGAGAGAATTCTCTCGCGCGAGTACGCTCCGATACGCGACGATTTGTTTGAAGACGCGACGATGGTGAGTTGCACAGTTTTTGTTCCGCTCCACGGTGCACGGTGCAGACCTTCCCAAAGTGCTCTGTCGTCCTGCCCGAATAAGTCGCCTCTCCCCTATTCGTGAGCACATATGATGTCATCGTGTGCTGGGTCATTTGTAGATGAAGGGGCTACCGGCACTTGAGTGCGCACTTCAAAGGCGGAAACGTGCTTACAAGCTCAAAGCACACGGTGCATACAAGCGTAACAAACATTTCTAGCGGGCGACAAATGAAAAGGAGAAACGCGTCTCTCTCGTCGTCGACTAAAATTCGACTAAATCGAATCAAACTGCTTGACTGATTCGCTATAATTCACCCCGAAACGGCGTTCGTTTTACAGACAACGTAAAACGAACGCCGTTTCTTCTTTATCGATAATTCTTCTTTATCGATAATTTTAGACTGACTCCCGCTCTCCTCCCTCGAATTGTCGTCACGTATATCCTGGTCGAAGGACATCTCATTAATTAAATTTGCTTTACTTAGTATAGCTTTTCATAAAAATAGCTGTACTAAGTAAAGCAAATTTAATTAATGAGATGTCCTTCGACCAGGATATACGTGACGACAATTCGAGGAAGGAGAGCGGGAGTCAGTCTAAAATTATCGATAAAAAAATCCACCTGGATATTTTCAGCCGCAATACAATATGGCTTTTCACGTGAAATCTGGCGAGGGCTGGAAATAACTGTGTAAACTCGCGGAATAATATGATCCTTCCGCAAACCTCGCTACTTCTCGAACGTACGCAAAGAAGAGCGAGGTCCTGAATGAAAGGAACGCAGGATATCAATGGCTGATATTTGCCTAAAGGGGAGAAGTGAGCGACGAGAGGATCGGCTGTGAATTGTCGTGCTCACCACTTTTTCGACCGCTCTTCAGCGCATAATCAACCGTTTGCAACGACAATCGAAAGAAAATGCCGGTTGCTCTCTAATAAACGTATCATAATCGACGATATTTTACGTGCAACGCGAAATGAGGAATTTAGCCGCGGAGTTCCATCGCATTTGAAGCAAAGAGGATGGAGGACTGTCGTTGAAACTGGGTGAAGTGCTATCCGGCCGAGAATCGTCGGTTATTGACATTTATAAATGCACAACTCGGCAAGTTTGCTGTCGGCGGAGAAACCGACCGCCACAGTGACTGCCGCTAGTTTAAAGGGAAAGATACGGAGAAGACGATACACGATGTAATGCGAGGTATCTCGTCGACGGAATACGTCAAACGAAGAAGTTGCCACTAATAAAGTCCGATTCCAATTTCTTGGTAAGTTAACTGATAGTTCAATCATATATTTATCTTTGTTTTTCCTTAAATTTAAACGAAGACAGACATATGATTGAACTATCAGTTAACTTATCAAGAAGTTGGAATAATCTGTCCTAAGAGAAAAAGAAGTGAACGGTTGCTTTTAATTTCGACGATGATGAGACAGGCAGTTCCGTTTTATTTCGAGTTGCTCGAGCGTATCCGCCGATCGATTTACGATTGCAAACTCATCCCGAATTGATCGCGTTTTGCTTTTTTTGCTCAAAATAATAAAATCGCTTTTTGAAACACTCAGAGAGAGAGAGAGAGAGAGAGAGAGAAATCTCTACATCTGGATATCGCGACGTTCATATTTCATTTCAATCATCGTTTCACGGCGATGATAAATTTCACACAACGAGACTGTCGATCGGTTTCGTCGAATTTCAAAATCACGTTGGGCTTATCTTAATCCTCTGAAAGCCGTTCGCCACTGCTGGAATTCGACAGGAATATCCGGCGTGTGATGAAACGAAAACGTCGTTCCTTGTGTGCGTAAACTTTGACCTTATTCCTAGGCATGCGCCTACCGTGAATATTTTTACAGCGCGCATCTTGAAGGCTGCCAATCTCGTCGAGGGTTAACTTTATCCTCCGCGTGTGTAAACTTGATATTATTGGATTATATTATAAATAACGTTATATAATATCTCCTCTCTCCCTTTCGAGTCGATATCCGTAGACTGCACTGTTCGGCTTTAGAGGAAGCGCGCGTTTGCGAATAATGCAAATAAATAAATAAATAAATAAATAAATAAATGAATGTCCATGTCCCTCCATATTCGCGGGAGAAATCGCTTACCGGGTGTAAGACGCTTCTTCTTCTCCACAAAAGAGAGCGGGAAAGACAAGTATCCTGGCCAATTTATTCGCTCATTTCCATCGTTTTAAACGAATCGATAAACTTCTCCTCCGCCTCTCATGAATAATCTCGGCGGCTCCGGAACGACGAAGAAAACGGCGAGAACGACTACGGAACGAACTACCGCCTCGTGACGAAATAAAAGCGCGTTTAGGCTGTCAGGGGAGTCTTCTTTCCGGCGGAGCTATCTAGCCAGGGTGGGTCGTCGTCCGCGAAACGATTCCGCGGCGTGCTGTACTCTCGGAAAGATCGCCGGCCGCGACGGGTATATTGTTCGGGTCATACATATGGCACCAGGCATGCGAGGGCGGAAGCGTACGGGTGGTCTGAGCGACAAAGGACCACGGTGCATTCCGCACTTGCTCGGAAGCCTTATTACGTGGTAGAAATGCGTGTCCGAAGCTTTCACGGGCAAAAATGCTGCCAGATCGTAGTCCGACATGCGAACGTCTCACGGAAGACCGATAGGTTACATCTTCGAGGAAGACAAAAAAGAAAAAGAGAGAAAGATATGAACGGTGCGGGCCGTTCTGCGTATGTGCTCCAAGAGCGGACGGACGTCTCTTTCTGTCCAGGCAGCAGAAAGAAGCGGAACGCAGCTGCGAAGGAATCGATTGTCAAAGGCTCCTTTTTACGCGCTACAGCCTAAGTCTTCCTACCTGTGCGGCCTTTCAGCCGCACACTCTCCGCATTTCTGCTTCTTTCTCCTTGCTCCCTTTTTCGCCACCTCTGTCTCTCTGAAATGCCCGAATACACCCGCCCGTTTCTCATTTTACACGCGGAAAACTTCGTCCCGAATGCGGCGAGTGCGCTTGAGCGACTGACCGCGGCTGAGATGAGAAATGGCGGCGGCTGCGGCTCCTTTCTGCGCTCGGGCGCCTTTGGAAAACGGGACGCGCCTTTCGTGTCTCTCGTTCTAACGGCGATTAATTAATACGGCGCGAGGTGTGCGCGTTAATCCCCGTGAAGCTGAAAGAGGAACGAGTTTCGCGGCGGAACTTCTGGCCGCTCAAAGCCTAGCTCGCGCGAAATTGCCATCGCTTGGCGGCGTTAATTGATTCTTGCGTAATCTGTCGTCCGATCGGACTCGGTGAACGAGAGAAAGGGAGAGAGAGAGAGAGAGAGAGAGAGAGAGAGAGAGAGAGAGAGAGAGAGAGAGAGAGGGGGGGGAAGGGGTCCCGTGGAAATCAAGCCTTTAAAACCAAGCGAGGCCTTCCTGTGTCGCGCGTGTTTGCCTCATGCATGATTAATTCGCCCTTACGTGCTCGCTCGGCTCAACACAGCCGCCATCGTAGTCATCAGCGTGACGACGCCGGAGTGATCGGCCGTTTTCCGTACGTAAAAATCGACCTGCCGCTATCTTCCGCTTCTCTATCATTGAGTTGTTTGTTCGTCATTTATTATTCGTTATCTCGAAACTCGCTGTTGTTACGCTCGGCGAAGAGATTTCGTTCTTTGCTTCTTTCTTCTCCCTCGATCGACAATCAAGCTTTGTTTCAAGCAGCGGAGCACTCCCCCCTTTTTCCCCGATATCGTGCGCAGCACGACATTATCTATTTATTTCCACATAGACGCGTACGGTGTTCCAGCGAGAGGACTCGCGAGCAGCGCAGCGATAATGGAGCTACTACATTCTTGAGACGCGCCAATTGTCAATTCCAGTGTCCTCGACACTGCTCCGGACAAGAGGCTCGTTCATCGATTTGCGCGGCCATGACGTGTTGATAAATAAATTAACGCCAATCGGAGACTGCGACGCGTCGTTTCATCTCGTTAGGCGCGTTATCAGTCGCGTCCGTCGTGTCGCTGCGCGGGCGATCTGCATCACCGACGACGATGATAAGTGACGATTCGCGAGGCTAATAACAAGTCGAGCAAATGATGCTGTGGTCAGCCGCAACATCCCCCGCGGGTCCCTTCTTTCATCCACATGCGATAAACAACGCGGTAAACAACGCATCCCGACGAGACGTGATGCGGTATCATGAATGTGGCATTCGCGACTTTATCGAACGTTACGCAACGCAGATGAGATTTCGCGAATTCGACATGCTCGAGGGAGGCGCGCTCACTTATTTCCCTTTTCTTTCTCTCGCGTTTTCTGCCACCCTCTTTTTCTCCCTTACTCCCTCTTTAGCGCCGTTTTATTCCGCGTAGAGAGCGAGAAAAATGGTTCAACGGGTAGCAGATGGAGTATTAGTCCGCAAAGAGAAACAGAGAGAAAGAGGAAGAGAGGAGGATGAGAGTAAGAGAGAAAAAGAAAGGAAGGGCTTGCGGAGGCGGATATTCACCGAAGTATTTGTCTGGCTCCAGACCCGAATCCTTGTCCAGACCGCATATGACGAAGTAGTCCGCGAAACGCTGTGGATGTTGCTCTGAACCGCGCGCTATTCCCAGACTGCCGTTCATCTTTCCCGACGCCGCGAGTCTGCACTCTCCCCGTCCTCCTTGTCGTGTCCGTCGAGCAGCTCCGCGTCGCCACCGCTGCCGCCGTCCCTCACACTCTCAACACCGTCTTCTTCACGAAATTGACTTCCGCATCGCGCACCAGTACCGCCGCCGCGGCGGAACTGTCATTTCACAGCGAGTGCGAGACCAACAGCTGAGCGTGCTGACGCGACGCGCACGAAACGACCAGGCAGTTCGAACTCACTTCTTGCGAAACGGATGACGCTTTTTTAGCGCCACCTGCACCTGCACTCGGATATGGTTGAACTAAGACGGGTCACGTGACATGCAGTAGGGATGAATGTACATATATACATGCACGTATGTGGTGTGCGCCTGCTTTGAACCAGACCAATTCTGAAGTTACGAATAATAAAAAAATTCGATAAACTCTAATTGATTTAGAAAATAATGAGTCAAGTGTAAAGAGAAGTTTTGAGCACAGATAAGGTAAAAATAGACTGAGTCCAATACTTTGATAGCAAAGATCAGGGCCGCGTTCCGTTTCACGCAATACGCGCATTTATATATATAGTTCATGTTACATATACTGTAGGAAATGCGTGAAACGGAACGCAGTCCAAGTAGATCACAGATCACCTGATAATCAGTCGGTGTCGCTACTCTCGCTAATACAATCGCAGCCACCTACCGGTATCCGGATAGTTCGAATATTACAAATGGTAATGAAGAGAGTTATAATCACGTTGTGAAAAAATTATACTGAACAAAATGCTGAGGATACTTGCGTTGAGTCGTAAGCTCTGCCGAAATTGTCGTGGATTCAAAAATGTAATAGCACAAAGGAGGACGTTCCTATCGGAAGCTTATCGTTGCAATGAAGCGTGGAATCGCAGATTAGAGTCACCGTTGCTGCAGGAGGTTAACCACTCGGCGATGCTCATCATGCTCGAGCAAAAATTCGCGAGTGTCGGCAAGGTGAGCGCTGTCGACATTGACATTTTCGTCAACAGTGTCTCTGATGACACTTATGTCAATGAAGTATTAAAGATCCTGCACAACCTTCGTATGTCGCCGGAAGCGACGAACATACTCGAGTCCACACATCACGCTGTAATACGATATTTGTGGCAGCATAATTTTATCGAGGAGCTACACGAGATCGTCAACGACCGGATCAATTATGGCATCTTCCCTGATTATTTCTGCTACAACTTTCTCATGGACGACTTCATAAAGAAACAGGATTATGCATCTGCCGCGAAGATAGCAACCTTGGTCATGTTGCAGGAAGAAACGGAAAATCCTATCACGAACGCGTTGTGTGTTTACGCATGTCACAAGTACCTGGAGAATCCCGAAGAATGGAAAAAACCCGAAGTTCCTGTGGATACCTCCAAAGAAGAGATAAAGGTGGGCGTGGAATTTATAAGAAATCCTTTTTTCGATGACCACTTTGATCTTACTGATCCGAAAGATCTCGTCGGTAAGACATTGAGTTTTCATGGAAAGCACCAGGCGAATGTTCTGGGAAGAACCTGCCAATTGAGGGGTTTAATGTTGTATAAAAAATACAATCAAGTGTTGCACCTAATAAAAGAATGGATGGAGACAATACAGGATAAGATAGTTTATGATGAAGTGTTTGAATTAATAACCAAGGACAATAGTGAATCCCAAGATCAGAGTTCCGAGGAACTGAAACTTGTAGAAGATCAATTATCCATTTTAAAAGTGAAGCAAAATGATAAGGGAAATTTAGTCGAAGCAATAGAAAATGCAATTAGATCTGCTGTAACAAAAACAGCTGATAAAGATGTTTCTAAACTATATCAGGTAAGAAATATCGAGAGAATATATTTATTTGGGCCCAGTTAATTATAGTAGGTTATACTAATTAAATGTCTTATACTCTTTCAGGCTTATCTTGATTGGGAACAAGTAAGAACTTCCATATTGGAAGATCAAATAAAAGCAATAGAGACACAAAAAAAGATAGCGAATATGGAGAAGATAAAGAAGAATCTGGAAGAGAGAGAACAACTCTTAACATTCTTTGACAATGAAGAACAGATCGAATTGAAAATAGAGGAGATAGAGGAGTTAAATCGGAAGGAAGACAAACGTATTCGTGCTATGCACGGAAGTGAGAAGAAACTGAGAAAATTGATTGCCATAGAAGCTTATATACCACCAGATGTTAAAAATAAAAAATAAAGGAACCGACAAAAGTAAAAGACAAGTAGAGCGCAAATTTCAGGTTTAAATTGAAAAGAAAGCAAATCATCAACAGAAGTGCTGCTTATCATACTCTGACATTATGATATGTGTTTATACTTATTTTATAAAAATAGCTTGTACACGTAAAAAAATGTATATATATAAAATATTAGAAAATTAATTCTATCGATATTTCTTACATACTCTATCTTGTTCTCACGAACGACGCGACGGTTTTTCTCTCAGCGCTTTATTTTTCTTATAGCCATATCGGATCTTCTCAGAACCTCGAGAAGCACGAAAGGCATATTCGTAGCTACAAAAATTATTACTTTATAACAAATAATGTTCCTTTTAAGCATCAATGAATGTTAACAGTGTGTCTTTATTATACACTTGGCCCGAGGCTGTGGAAAGTCTATGATGCCTGCCAACTCCAGGCCAAGGCACATATATTTTTTGTATAACTTCTTTTTCCTTTAGCAACCAACTTAGAATCGATTCGTGAAGACTCTTATGGGCAATATTGCGTTATATTATCATACTGGTTGAATAGCTAAAAAAATGTTTGGTCTTCGATGCATTTGATCGTGTGTATTCGTTTATATCCTATAAAATAATGAAAGTATATCGATATTATTTACATACTACGTTGCGTTCAAATATTGAACACGTTCGTCACTAGTGTTACACAAAGGCAGCTAAAAATGCAGCATGGACTATAGAGAGCGACTTTCAGTTTAAGCACAGTAACGAACGTGTTGTAACAAAAGTCCCTCGTACTACGTATATAATCGTGAAAATCGTACTTTATACCTGTACTAGATTCCCATCTGGTCCTGTATATTGCAAACTGTTAAACGACGCCATGTTGTACATAACGATCACGAGGCTTTACTTTGAAGTTGTGCCGTTAACGCTGCGGTTTCCTGCTTCATCTGCTTCAAATCGGCGGTTATTCTCTCCAAATTGGCGCCTACATTCTTCGTGGACTCGGTATCGATCTGGATAAATGTTGGATCGCAGTTATGTAGGAACTCTACACAGACTCGCAAATTTGTTGCGAGTCTCGAAATCTTCGTTATTCCGACACCTTACCTGTTCTTCCAAGTCCCTGATCTCTCGTATCGTCGCGCCTGTCTCCTCAACTAGACTCACGAGTTCGTTGCAATCAGAATGTAGTGTTGCCAGCAACTTGTACGCTTTCCTCGACGCCTCGTTCGTTCTCGCATCTCTAAAAATCAGTTCATCAACGACGGTGAAGGACCTCTCCACTCTACCGGTAAGCATATTAATCTCCTTCTGAATTTCTCGAGTATCGGCTAGGACTTTGCTTATCTCGTCACGTTGTTTCCTGACATTATTTATTATCTCTAAAATTCGTTGAGTATATGCAGATCTGTTCACTTCTCTCGGAAGCTTCTGAACTTCCGCGACCAACTGCGAATACTGTTGATCTTTATTTCGGCATTCTTCCTGCAGCTCCTTCTCCCTCTCTTTCAGCAGCTTTATTTCGTCTAGTTTCTTTTGACTCGCGTTCTACGTTCGAAGTATAATAAACAATGAAGAGATATTGATCGCATCATAAACTTGTACATTTATGTTTTAGCCATACTTACAGCTTTTGTAGAGTGTTTCTCTCTCTCCTGCCTGTACCTTATGATTAGAGGTACTCTGTGCTTCTCCCATTGATTTGCTAAATTGATCAATTTATTTGTGCTAGCCTCTATTATGGATTCCAATTTCTTTATATTTTCTGGGCCGTCCTGTAATAGTTCGTATGTTCTTGCTTTGATTTTCTTTTGCTCCTCACTAGTTTTCAACTCTTTCTCTTCATTTTGGCTGGTTACAGTCGCTTGTGCTAATCTAGTAGTTAACTTCTTAATTTCATTCTGTAATTCTTCTATATTTAATCTAAGACTCTCGCACTCCACTTTCATGCTTTCTATCTCAACCTCTTGCTTTGCCACATTCTTCAATGTTTCTTGATCTGGAAGCACTGAATGTGTTGCAGATTTTGGTTTCACCTGAGAATCCTAAAATATAATAATTATACATTAAATAATAGGATTTGTCTGACAAGCTCATGTATGAAGAAATATATACATATTTTACATATTTACTTTTGAGATTTGAGCCTTGTTGTCTGATGAGAACTTACTAAGCTCACTAACAATGTTACTTGCATTAGGATAAACATTTTTTTCAGACTGTTGACTGTTGAGCCAATTTATGCGCTCTGTAATATCTACAGAGCAGGTATTAAGCGCTCTTGCGTTATACGATATTATGGAAGGTAAAAAGCATGAAATGTTTTGCATTTGATCAGGCACTGGTTGTAAATAGCGCATATTATAGTCTTTATAATCTATAACAGAAAAATACTTTAATTATGTTTTTACAACAAGAATGTTTTTCTTTTCTTTCTGACACAAAAATAAAGATAATTTAATTGTATATATCAATATTACATTACCATCTTCTACACTTGCTACCGGTACTTCGATATTTACAGATGTGTAAGATGTATTAGCTCTTCCTCTATTTCTAAATTCCCTTTTGTGACAATAATGTGGTAACCATGGTATCAAAAGTCCTTGTGATATCGCAGATGCAATCAACTTTTCTAGCAATGCAATCTTACTCATAGACTCGTTTATGGTTTTCTCACTTTCCTTTGGCAGTTTTTCAATAAGAAACATGAACACCCTCCGTAAATCTGCTTCTGAGTTGTATAGAAATGTTTGATAGCCAATGTCACCTCGGTATCCAAGTTCCTGAAATTTTTACAAACTGATATGAATTACAAGTAAAATTATATTATATTGTTTAAGTTCATATGCTGTGAAAAGATACCATGCATGTCTGCGCAAGAGTAGCACCCAGTCGAAAACGTGCTGCCATGTTTACAGGTAATACAGTTGACAATCCTAAACCTGGTCTTATCGCTTCTAAGCATCTTACTGTTGCTTCCACAACTAATTCGGTATTAAAGCCACTTAAGTTTGTTACACTCTCTTCAATGTCACTAAAAGCAATATATTTATATTCTATAGTAATAGTAACGTGAAATTTCTCAATGATACTAAAAGTATTTCTTGATAATTACGAAATAAGTAAGTCAGAAACTGACTCAACGATATATATTTCAACTTCAATCTAAAAACTTTCCAGAATACAAATAAACATATATGTATTTTCTAAAACATTTCAATCTGTTCGCCGATATCTTCTAAAATAAAAGACTTGTAGGAAACGCCTGCTTCACACACTCGTCGGCGAAAATCAAACGCGATGACAGTTCGTAAAGTAATCATCGCCGATAAACTCACGTGTACAAAAGCCGCAAGGGTAATCACAAACACCGCCCATCTCGATACATCAGAAAATACGGCGAACGTTATCATTCATTTTTATATTCGAACGCAACTTACCAGCCTATTTGTCGCAACGAGTGTACTATTATATTGTCGATCTCCTCCATCCTAAGTAAAAAGATGAAAATCCTGGGAGCCGCTCTACCGCCCCGTCACTATATCGCGTGTTTAATATCACTCACTCACTCTCTCTCTCTCTCTCTCTATCTCTCTCTCTCTCTCTCTCCCTCTCCCTCAACCCTCTCTCTCTCTCTCAATGTTGGCTACAGGCGCCTAATAAGACGATTTCTCTTACGCCATTCTTGAATGTGTTTGTGAACTGTTAAATTACAGGGATTGGTTGATTTCGATAAGGTAATCTTTTGGTCTGTTCTTTGTAGCTGCACTGTTGAACTGCAGGTGCAATAAGTTAAAGTGAGACAAATATAGGTTTTTTCATTCTAGCTTATTGCACCAGTTCAGCAGTGCAGCTACATAGAACAGACCAAGAATATGTCTCCAGTTTTATCTTTCCCGCATTCACATAGGGATGTGTCCTTTATACATTTGCTGGCTAAGTGCAATCCTGTGCATATATGGATTGATCGGATTCTTGCCATTAGAGCAGTGATGACAAGTCGTAGGAATTTTTCTCATATGGGAACCGTTGTGCGCATGCGTAAGCAGACGTTAGAACTCGAGACGCAAGCGTTTCCAAAGAATGGATTCAATTCAATTCAATTCAATAAATGGCTCTGGGTAAAATAAGGTACTGCTTAAACGCCACTCTTACGGTGTAGATAGATTAAATTCTGTAAGGCTATTTTCCAGTAGTATGGAGGTCAAAGAAAAACAGAAACAACGCGTACGCAGTCCCCACGATCAAAAAATATGCATAGTTAAGCTAAGACTCCATGCATGCGGTGAGCTGCGGCAAATGCTGCGGTGACCAATCAGGAGGGAGGCGCAAGTCCGGTTGCGGCAAGCTCCGGCATGCGTCTGTCTCCTGATTGGTCACCGCAGCCGTTTGCCGGAGCTCACCGCATGCATGGAGTCTTAGCTTTACAGGAACCACATCCAACCGCCACGGAGGCGAACAAAAGACTTCTGGTAATGGATGTAAGCGCAGATAGTAGGCGCAAACATAGACATAGGAATATAGGGACAGAGCATAGAGTTGCGGGAGGATAACCATTGCGGGACGGCGCGACGAGGTAAACTGTACCTAAATCTAATTGGTGGTTGTGCCGTGTGTAAGTATTTGATACATACATAGATGTGTATGAAGTTGTGTGTGAGTGAAATTATGAAAAAAAAGACACATGCATAACCTCTGCAAAATACTGTCAGTGTAAATAGTTCTTATCATTTTGTTACATTTACTATTTGACAGTGACAGCCAAGTTGTTGCATCACACGCTCTGAATATGCGCTCTATTGTAGCCAATAAAACTTAGGTACAGTCGCCCCCTGCATTTCAGCACAACTCCCCTCGCCTATCTTATGGGCTTATACTCTGTCCCTATATTCCTATGGCCAAGAGCACAGGCTTTTGCATAACGCATAACACATAACGCATAAGAGAATAAACCTTTGGGCAAGAACCCAGGCTTTTGCATAACACATAATACATAACGCATAAGAGAATAAACCAATTAGTTTTCTTCATTTCCCTTCTCAGGACAGAAATGAAGAACTCTGATTGGTTGATTCTCTTATGCGTTGTGTATTATGCGTTATGTAGAAGTCTGTGCTCTGGCCCTATGGGCGTAAATAGTGCGCGCGAAAGGTCCCGTGCGTCTGTCCGTCAAAGTCCCTTACAGTTGTTCCGTGTTTCTCCCGCGAGTACTTAGGTTATATATTCATAATGTAAAATGTTATAATAAATAAATGTAACGATAAATATAGTGATAAGTTAAGAAAGAGCTGTGATAATAAATGCAATAGGAATAATAAATATAATATATTGGCTGTAGATGTAAAAAAATTACAAATTAATAAGTTTTATTATTATCTTTTATTATTCATATATAAACTACATTATATTTATTGAACAGAAGCTTTTCTCCTTCCCTATAATTTCCTTCACATTCCTTTCATAGTGGGGACCTAACGATATCTTCGAATATATATGTCGTGGACATAAAGGTTGTCACTTTTTCTTTAATGACTTTCGGGACGCATCCCGACTCGAGAAAGAAGAGAGCTGCTGCTCCGCCTGCGGAGCACGCCTGCGCAGTAACTCACAACGAAAGGCGAGAAATGAAATATACGTGGTATGACATAAGTATGTCAACAATCATTGCGTTTAGCTGAGGAAACCGCTTAATGAGCGATTAATGACTATTGGTCCTTACTGTTAGATCCTTACATTCAGACCAATAACGTTGACAAATTATTCAACAGTTGCTCAACCGTTGAGTGTCGTGAATGTACCTAATTCTTACATTTTGAAAATTCAGCAGCGGAGGGGTAGATACATAGTGCAAATCATTCAAATGGCAATGCGTCTTTTGCAAGGTATTGAACAGGTATGTATATTAAATTTTAAGTGAAATCGTATTTATTTCTCTAGTCACTAATTGCTCACTGAGCAGTTTTCTCCGCTGAATGCAATGATTGTTGACATACTTATGTCACACCACGTATATTTCATTTCTCGCCTTTCGTTGTGAGTTACTGCGCAGGCGTGCTCCACAGGCGGAGCAGCAGCTCTCATCTTTCTCGAGTCGAGATGCGTCTCGAAAGTCATTAAAAAAAAAGTAACAACCTTTATAACTCGTCTACAATAGAAGTCGTAGAGTCATAAGTCGTAGAAATTGACCAATCATAGTCCGGTAAGAGAAAAATAATCGACCGCGATTGGTCAATTTGTACGACTTATGACTCTATAGGCTCGTCTACAATAGCTGTAAGAGTAAGGCTGTAAGGCTGTAACGTAAGCTGTCAGCGAATGAAAATATTTCATTTCGTGTCTTGCAACCTTACAGCCTTATTTTTCTTTTATGACTTCTATTGTAGACGAGGTATTATGTCCGCGACCGTCCGTGAAGCTACCACAGAGCTTGTTCAGTGCGCATGCGCGACTTTTTCCCACGACTTAAGCCAGCGGCACACGGTGCTTGTTTTCGTGCTGGATTGCTTGCTGGATGAAAATACTGCCTTCTGATTTCCGAAAATGCATGGAAATGCACCAGTCAGGATGCAGTATTTTCATCCAGCAAGCAATCCAGGGGCTGTATTCCGTACTCGCGTACCGATATTTGTCGATGTCGTTAGCAGTATTGCGCAGCTTTTTTGTTATATGAAAAACCTGCGCAATGCCGCTAACGACAGCGAGAACTATCGATATGCAGATACGGAATACAGCCCCAGCACGAAAACAAGCATCGTGTGCCGCTGGCTTTATCACTGTCCCACGCAGTGTTGGGCTCTGGCGAGAATTTTCTCGCGCATGCGTACTGGGCAACGCTTAGAATCGTCACAGACGTAAAAATATTAGGTATCGCTAGGGTCCTGCTATATTATGCATTGTAATAGATATTGACAAAATATTATTATATTTTCGTTTCTTCTTTTCCTCGATGTCAGTTGATGTCGACGGCTGTGGATCATCCATTTCCATTGCTTTCACTGAATTCACTTTGAACACACGGTAAAAGTACAAGAAAGGGCCCCTTTAGCGGCTTTAGCTTCTACTGTTATACCCAACATACGACTGTGAATGCAGCTGATTTTTACCTCTGACGTCACGTTACGCATGCGCACGGAGGCTCGCTGCGCGAAAAATCGTGCCAGAGCCCAACACTGGTCACGTCACCTCATGCATGCGCTGTAGCGTCGCAATGTATTGCATCTAGCATCACTTGTACCTCGCTTGTATATGCTAATATAACCTAAATTCGAAAGTTCTATTGCTACTTGAAATATTCGAAAGAAATATTTGCAAATATTTTATTAAATTTCAATACATACATACAGTGTTAAAGCTACAAGATGTCAGAGCGCAAAGTATTAAACGTAAGTATGAGAATGTGAGGCGAATAATTATTTTGCATAACGTACTATTTTCTCCAATTTAATCTATCTGGGTATTACAATTTTAGAAATACTATCCACCGGATTTCGATCCGTCGAAAATCCCGCGCATGAAATTGGCGAGAAATCGTCAATACACCGTACGATTGATGGCTCCGTTTAACATGAGATGTAAAACATGCGGTGAATATATCTACAAGGGCAAGAAATTTAATGCACGTAAAGAGGACGTCGAGGGCGACGATTACCTGGGCATACGCATTTACAGGTTTTACATCAAGTGCACACGTTGTCTGCAAGAGATATCCTTTAAAACTGATCCAAAGAATACAGATTATGAGATAGAGGCAGGTGCCACAAGAAATTTCATGGCATTAAAGTTGGCAGAGGAACAAGCTCAGAGAGAAGAAGATGAAGAAAAAGAAGAAGAAGCCACTAATCCAATGAAACTTTTGGAAAAGAGAACCCTCCAGTCAAAACAGGAACTAGAACTGCTGGAGTCTCTGGAAGAATTAAAGGATTTAAATCGCAGGCAGCAGACAATAGATTATGATCAAATGTTGCAACAATTTGACACAGAGTCTAATAGACAACGAACAGAAAAGGAACAAGAAGAATTAGATGAGCAATATATTAAATCTGTATATGGTAAAAGACAAATGACAGGAACTATTGTAGAGGAAGAAATTGAAGAAGTAGAAGGAAAAGAAAAGGAAAGTAGAGGAGAACCTCCTTTAAAAATGCTTAAAATAGACGAAGCAAATGGAAAAGAAATGGTAAGTGTTGACAATGTTTTTGATAAATTTGCTTCCAATTAAAAATTGACCTTTCTAGTATGTAAGTACTAAAATAATCATTTATTGTTACGTAGGAAGATTCTGGACATACCGCTAAACTTACTAAGACATCATTATGGTCAGGAAGCGCAGGATCATTGACCAACAAAAAGAATACACCCTCTTTAGGCAAAAAAAGCAATATTGGAATAAAGATAAATGCAAAACTGGTGCAAAATAAAACCATGTCCGAAGTCATGGTTTCCAATGATAAAGAAACAGTCTCAGGATCACAGGAGACGCAAAACACCCCAATGAGTATCTCGGATGCAAATACAGGCACTAAATCAGATAACACAAGCAACAGTCTCTCACTGTTAGGTGCATATTCAGATAGTAGTGACAATGATAGTGATTAATAGAGAGGTAAAAATTAATATATTTCTAAAATGTACATATTTTTATGCAACAAGATAAATGCACAAGATAAAAACATTGTGATATAAAATAAATGGGATCTACAAATAGTAGGTTATAAACACGTTTTGTTAAACATTTCAAAACATAGAAACAGTAATCGTATGAAGTTTTAAACTATACACACAATTTTTGCGAGCGTAGCGCTTTATATGAAATTCACGATGTACATGTTAATGATTTGTTGTTAGATCCGATCTGCGAGTTATGGATTGATACGTTAAGTGGACTGTGGTGACGAGTACAGAGATTTCTTACAGGATGCCGAAGGCTCTATTCCTAAAACATAAAGGAATAAATTATCAGAAACGTAAAGCGATTGGAACTTGGTCTGTTTAGTTGAAAGGCTAGGCACTCTGTAAGAAGCTCTGTTGTCGAGATACATAAATACTAGTACAACGTAGCAGGGAGCACCTAGCCTATCGATACAGACCATTTAACACATTCGACGCGAAGACAGAGTTGCTAGATGCAATATATTGTGACGCTACAGCGCATGCGTGAGACGACATAGAACACGCTGCTTGAGTAAAAGTCTCAGTATCGTATCTTTTTTAAGGTATTATAGCGCCCGTATTATACTATGCATTGAGAATTGCAATCGAGTAAATTAGATAATCTAAATCGTGGTTATTTTAATTGGTCCGATAGTAATTCTCAATCTACATTACAATTTTTCACTTAACAATGTTATTGTCACATAATACAAATATTATATAACGGTTATATAGTCGAGTGAGAAATTATAATGTTAATGTAACGTAACTGTTAATATCCACTGGACTTAATATCCACTGGACAACATAATCTGGTATAAGGCACTCGCGCAAGAAATGCAGGAAAACTATGCGGGAAGACAACTGATCGGACAGCGTGGGTCCCTCCATGGACCCTGTGATGCGCTTTATTACCGTCATTGGCATGCTTTCTTAAGCGTGGTCTACAATGGCCGTAAACAGTAAGAAGCGTGAACACTAAGAAATGGACCAACTACAGTTGATTATTTTTGTCATAATCGACTGTGATTGGTTTATTTCTTACTGCTTACGTTTACTTCTTACTGCTTATTGTCATTGTTGACCACATTGTAGAGCTCTACGTCATCTCACGCATGCGCTATAGCGTCGCAATATATCGTATCTAGCAACACTGCGTGAAGGAGTCGAAGAATTTTTTCAATTCCGTTACAATAGAAAAAATTGTATATTTTACCGTAAGAAGAAATTATAAAAATATAAACGTTATGAAAAAAATTGCAATACGGATTCACAGAGAAGATTGCCTCGAATGTGTTAATGACCTACTTATTTTATATTTATGATGGCAACGAATAATTTATTAAATAATGTAATGCATATTTGCGTTATAACTTATTGGATTAATAGATTAAGTATTGACTAATGTTGGGTTAACGGTTGGTTATTGCTCTTCAAGAGTGATAACTTCAACATACATCAAGAGAAATAGAAAATCGATCAAGCTTAATTTAAAGAGCTTTCTTCCAAGTCACTTTAAATCTTTGTTTTAAATTCCCTTTCCGTGTGACATTTCCCATCTTTCCCGGTTTTATAACATATGTGATTCTTTTTCCAAGTATAAATTATAATGCTTTAAAGAAAGGAACTATTTGATTCAGGACATGAAACTTTGTAAGAGCTTAAAGATCTTAAGAATTGCGCAATCAATTATAATACTAAGAGTATCAATAATTATCTCGTGGCGTAAGCGATCAATGTATAAAATCACGACACTACGTCATACGAATAATCGAACCGCACCGCCGAGGGAACGTGCCGTAGAGAAATCGCCTCGAAGAGCGTCTACGACATCGTCGTTCGCGATGACGCGTCTCCCTGCTACAATCCCACCCGTCACCGCTCGTCACGCAAGGATTAACGATCCTGAAGAATCGATCTACATTTTCGTCAGTCGTGCCAGACTCAGGGAATTCATTGAAGTCGGTCGTTGGCTCGTCGAAGACTTCCAAAGCCGAGGAGCCTACGAGCCAACCGTAAAGAGACTTTCGAATGGGATCACAGCGACCCTGCTCGACTTGGCGGGCCGTGTCACCCTTGAACTTCTCATCACCCTCACGTCGGCATCGTTCGCAGACGAAAGCCTCTTCCTTGTCGGAGGAAATGCGATAGCAGTTGTCAGCGTGGAGTCTCGCGAACCTAGTGCGACACGAGACGCCGGTCGAGTTCAGCGGAAGATTCAGGCTCTTCGAGGGTGAAACGCGACGACGTAGGTATCGCGGGAACCTTTGTCTCTTCCGCGACCGCGGATGAACCAGACAGAACGCCGGTGTGGACTCTTCCAACAACGTTCGTTGCGACTCGCGAGGGAGAGCGTGCGACACTTGGTCGTCGACGACGGACGATCGATCGGATTTGTACAGCGAGTTGTGCTCGCTGATAACGTACCGATTACTGTTCTTCGCTTTGTCCCGCAGGTTCATTTCCAGCTGAGCGATGCGATGCTCGAGCCGCGTGCGTTGCGCCTGTGCTCGATCCTGTTGGTCCTCCAGCAGCTTCACCAGTTTCTCTAGTCGCATCACCTGCATCTGCTTGCTCTCCAATGTGGCGTACAGTTCCTGAATCGCTTCCGTTTTCGCCGCGATCTGCCTGTTGATCTGCGCACATAAATTGAGGTCATGGTGGTGAATTGAGGTCATTAAGGTGATCATGCAATGGAGTGAAATTTAAGAGAAGATGGAGAAGGATCTCGAAGGTGAATGAAAAACAGAAAGAATATGCGATGCAAGAATAACAATGTGGAACGGATGAGCTTTGGACGAGCTAATCCAGTCCAGTCGAAATTTTTGCAGCCTGCGCTGCGACGTTACTTCGTCCATGTCTTCGTAGTTCTCATTAAAGGGATTGTTGTCCACGCTTGTCTGCTGCTTCCCCTTGAGGATGGTCAGCAACTCGTCTCTGGCCTTGAGAAACTTGCTTTGTTCCCGCATCACGCGATCGCGTTGCTCCAATTCTAGTTGCGTCTGGGTCAAGCTGGTTTCCAGCTCTTGATTCTGTTGTATGACCTGAGCCAGGCTGTTCCGCAGGTCGCTGACTTGTTGTTGTAGCTCGATCGCTTCGAGTCCCGTGCTGCCGCCCTCTTTTGATTTTGCATGGAGGCAATGTTGAATCTCGGACAACTGTTTCTCCAACTCATCCCTCTTCTTTTTCCTGCAACATTCGTCAGAGCATTCTGAATCGCTTCGGCAAATGGTAGAAAGAAGAAGAACACGAAGAAGAGAGAAGTAGAAATCGAGTGGAGCGCATCTTCTGGAAAGGCGCAGAGATCGGAGCACCGCTCGATAAAATGAGAAATGGCAGGAAAGAATACGGAGAGGCTCACGCGAATTCGACTTCCTCCCGAAGTAAACAATTCTCCAGCACCAGGTTCTGAAGCTCCTCGGTCTTGACCATAAGCTCGACGGCCAGCTTGTCCTTCGTCTCGTTGTCGTCGTTGTCGCGGCTCTGCGTGCGAACAAAAAGGAGGAATAATCGAGACCGATCCCAGAGGTGAAGGAGGCGAAGGAGTAGAAGACGCGGTGAGTAGAAGGAGAATCACGGTTTTATGAGCGAGGGGCGCAACAAATCGAACGGTGGTTAGTTCTTATACAAGCAGAGCTCCCGAAAGTAATGCAAACTAACGGCCGCCTTGTGCATCACGGCGACGATCTCTTGCTTCTCAGCCTCCAACTGTTCGATCTTCCGCTGCTGCTTTTCCATCTCGGCTCGGGCCGCCTTCAGATCGTTGTACAAATGCACCTCGTTCTCCGTGTGTAGGTTGTCATCTAAACATGTCGATGACCGTGTGATAAGAACGAGCGGTCGAGACATGTCGCGATGGCGACGATGTTGACCCCGATATTTCCGTCGTTTAAGAGAGAGAGAGAGAGAGAGAGAGAGAGAGGAAGAGAGAGAAGGATGAGAACGTCGAAGGCGTCTCGATACCGCGGAAATTGCTGAGCTTACCTACCTGTCACAACTAGATTGTTGCTCTTCTCGCTGGCAAGGTCGCAGAGCAGCTGACTCTTCTCCTCGAGGCGCTTACAGCGTTCTTCCATCTCGATCAGAGCGTTCTTAGCCTGTTGCCTGAGAAATAGATTTTTAATTGGAAATTGTCGATAAAGAGAAAAGAGAAAACTGTCCCCGTCGCACAAGGGATGAGGTCAACCGAGAAGATTCTCCTAAACCGTAAACCAAACTGTAAACCCGAACTGTAAACCTCAACAGGTGTTGAGAGTTCATCGTGGAAAAAAATGGAAAAGCGGAGCTGAAGAGCAAGAGAACTCGCCTCTTCTCTCTTTCCTCGTTGACCTCCACGTCGATCGTCTCGAATTTCTCCGACAACTCCTTGATGATAGCGCTTGCCTCGGCTTCCTTGCAGGCCATCTGTTCTTTGAGTTCCAGCATCCTGAAAAGAAGCCACGTCGAGGAAACGTCGAAAAACAACGAGTTAATCTTATCTATGTCCGAGTGATTCCTTAGCGTTCGCTTATCAAACTTGAAGGAGATCTCTGACATCTAAGTTCGCGCTTTCGAATCGCTACAAAAATATCGAGAGAACAGAGTGTTCGACGAGAAAGAGAACCGTGTCTCGAGGGTGTCGCGCTGCTTCTCTATCTTCGACACCAGGTTCTCGCTGCTCTTCATCGCTTTGTGCATATCTTTTATCCTCTGCTCCATCGCTTGATCCTTTTGCCTTAGCTGCGCCTCCAGCGACTTGACGCTGTTCTGCAGCTGCTGCAGCTTCACCTCCTCGTTCACCACATGGCCCTCCAGCTCGCGAATTTTGGTGCGCGCCCTCTGCATCTGCAGCTCCATCATCCTCGCTTTGTCCTTCCCGTGATTCGCCTTGTCGCGCTCCGTCCTCAGCTCCTCCAGAGCGGCACTCAGTTGCTCCCGCAGGTCCCTCCGGTCGCCGCTCGGCGGCTCGTCTGCGCGCCCGCGACAATTGTCGCACTCGCCGCTCAGGCTCGAGGATCTCCTAGCGAGCTCGGCGACGAGGTCCTTCTGGATCGCCGCCAGCTCGTTCAACCGCGTCCTCATGTCCTCGTTGTCCCGTCCGAGGATCGTCAGTTGCGTCTCCAACTCCGCGTCGAGCGGCGCCAACACGCTGCCCACTTCGTATCGACTCGATTCTGTCATCCAGGATTTGACGAGGGACGCGAACGACGAGCTCTTGTCCAGCGCGCGCTGACACAGCTGTTGAGAGTGATCGCAGAGATCCTGCAGCTGATTCTGCAGCAGTGACACGCCGATTATCGCCGACTCGTCCGCGCTGATCGCTGCCAATCGCTTCTCGGCCAATTCGTGCGACGAGTCAGTCTCCATCGGCGGCATCGGCGACTTCTGCTTGGGACCGTCCACCAGGGGAGGCGATCTCGGGTCCTCGATCTTGCCGGGGTCTTTGCCGCCGGCCGCTATTATCTTCTCGCGCAGAGTCGACATCTCCTTGTACAGATCCTCCGTCGTTTTCTAAAGACGCGTGACAGAAGTGAGTTCGATTTTCGCGCGTTCCTTCGCGCTCTCGAAAGAAATTGAACTCGGGAAAAAAATTAAGCTTTCCTCTCTCTCTTTCTTTCTCTTTTTTATTGAGCCGAAAATCCTCTGCAAGAGGCTCGATATCGCTCGATAATTACTTCCTTGTCGGCTAATGTGCTCTTCAGCATCTCGTATCGTTTCTTCTTGCTGTTGAACTGAATTTCCATTTGGCGTTTATCAGCGGCTATCGCGGCGGGTGGTTTTTTGCTAGACGACGGTGGAGCCAAAGTCTTCATGGTTGGACGGCGAGCGGAGTTGTTGTTGGAGCTAGTTCCGTTGGTGGACTCCTCGCACGGTGAGTGATGGTTTGACGAGTCACCCTGTCGAAGGAGCGGAGACTCTCTCGCGATTAATGTCGCAGGAGGGAAAAAGTTTCGCGCCCCGGGGAGACGCGCGCAATTCTCGATTCGGGCTGACGTTCGCGCGATGCAAATCGCGCGCTGCGCGCACAAAGCGCGCGATAATTTACTGACGTCGGGCAGCCGCTATTTTTCCAACGAATTACGCGCTTATCTTGGCGCGCAGGGGAACACACGTCCGCGTTAAACACCGCGTTACTCTCACCTCGTCGCCTGGTAAATTTAATCCGAGAACATTAGAGCGCGGAGGTCACTTCCGCCCCAGCGGGCGCTAGCTTATACGCCGCGACGGCACCGTGAGTAACACCAAACATCGCGTTATACGTAGAAAACTATTTGGTAATCGTGCGGTCATTAACATACTTGCGTGGCACTTCGCCCGAGCCGGGTCGTCGGAATTCTACTCCTGGCGTTTTTATTTCCGGTGCTCAACGTCGCGGACTTTCCCGAGCAGTTGGACGGCGGACGTTCCTCCGTTTTTTCTACAAACACGCGAATATGACGGGGGATGTGATTAAACTGATCGAAAAGAAATATCCGAGACTCTTAGATACACAGTCGGACGGCGAAGACGAGCGAACGAGAGAGAGAGAGAGAGAGAGAGAGAGAGAGAGAGAGAGAGAGAGAGAGAGAGAGAGAGAGAGAGAGAGAGAGCCTGGGGTGCGGTTCATATAATTGAAGGAGTTTTCCTTTTACCGGAAGTACAAATTTGCACAGTCGCGTGCACAGGTAAGCAGGAGCACAGTCGTGTGCTCCTTTCAATTCTGCATTTTTATTTTTTAGCACTCTTGACTGCTCATTCTTTTCCTCTGGCTCTCGAGGACTGTATTCTCTCTTGGTTGCGTCTTAAATGTAGGAAATGTCAGAAGACATACAAAGAGAAATACGAAAAGGCCAGTTATAAAGTACGACGTGAAGAGTACGCTTTGAATTACATATTGTAACTTGGTTGATCTCATAACCTATAATATTTAAAACACAAGGAAATAAAAGTTGCGCGTGTGATTGATTCGACGTGAAATTTATTTATTTATTAATCGGCATTATTTCACGAGACAAAATGAAAGTGAAAATCAACGAGAATGTCGAATATTCGGTTAAATCAAAATCATAGGAGAAACCATACGCAATACGGAATAGGGCACGTTATGATTTTGCAAAACTCTCTCTGCGTAATATTTAATAATACTACGATGTTGTGCTATCGCGCGTTAAAAAATTGCGCTCGCGAAAAAATATGTGACTGTAAATAAAGATGTCACGCGAGTCCGTATGATTTCCGTATTTTAGGGGTACCGGCACAACCTGAGGGATTTATCGCAACCACTTCGTTCAGCATCGTTCGGGCGGTGATACAACGCGATCGGCAACGGCTGAACTTGCAAGGAATCTATGTGAGATTTTCGACCGGGCGACGAAGAGTTTCAATTTCGTAGTCTTGTTAGTCGGACAGCGAGACGACCGAGCGCTGGCTCGCGCGGAGACAGTCGACGATTTCGAGCTGTCACGAAAACGCGATCAATTTTACGCCGGATACCTCGCGCAATGACACTTCCGAAGGCGGACAGAATGCACTTCACGCTTATCCTTGAGGCACGGAAAAGAACAAATAACGTTTGACTCGTGAAATCGAAAGATCCGCATGGACCGAATTGCATTCGAAGAAGAACCATTCAAGAGACATTTCAGCGCAAAAATGCATACACAGGCTTCATATACTTATCGTTTCACTTGTCATATACCTTTTATCTATTCTCTCTCTTTCATATCGTATAATTATTATTTATTTTTCGATATTTCGATAGTCGGTATTTCGTGAGAAACACGTCCATTCACACAACGAGTTGGATTATGACGGGCAAACAGCGCCGTTCTTTAATTACCAAAAACAGCGCGAAGAGTTTCGTCGCACCCGAACGAATAGAGTCATTCAGAGCAGCGGACAAGGTCAATTAGCCAGCTTAATTCGGTCCCTTTTTCCGAGCGCGAACGTAGAGCAGAACGCGGAGTAACTGTCGGTGTACTTTCTACAAACATGACGAGCTTACGAGTTTGCCCCGTAATAGGAAGCAATTAGCAGGCTTCAAACAGGAAGCTAGTGAAACTATCTCGCCAGACGTTCCCGGGAAAATTACCAAATCTGTCGGGGAGCAAGGTGTGCGCGATTTTCGGACGAATACTTTCACACACAGAGTCACACGCAGAGAGCTCGATCTCTTTCGCGGTCGGGAAACATTTCTTCGGGGAACGCGCGATGCGCACGCACGGCCGCGGGCCCGGAGTAGTTACCGCCGCCGATATTAGCCCAAGCCGGAGTCAGGACGGTTGTCAGTTTGCCGCAGCTCCGCGACGGTGTCGGACGTGCAGGGTGTGCTTCCTCGGGGTCGAGCTTCGTCGAGCTGCGAACGCACGTGACTCTCGGCGAGTCCGCGACGAGACCAAAGCAAGCGAGAAGAAAGGTGCGTTGAAGGTCGCACGAACAACGTCGCGGTGAGTACCAAATTGATTGTCAAATTTCGAGTCGCGAATTTCGCGCGGGTCCACACGCAATTTTTACGATGTTTCACGCAATCGGACGTCGCGCGTCGGTCTGTCACAAGCAGGATGCTTCTCGGTCGAGGGAGAAAGAGAGAGAGAGAGAGAGAGAGAGAGAGAGAGAGAGAGAGGGTGCAGGACGATTGCGATGCTTGAACGCGGGGAATTGAATAAGTCGGAGTCGATCGATGCTCCTTTTTGGCTTTTTCCTGCCGTCTTTTGTATGGACGAGACTCGGTCGGTTTTAGATGACGGGAAGACAGCACGCGAAGTCGATGGCTGGCAAAATACAAGACACGCATGACATGACGTCATTTATCTTGAAATTAATGTATTCTTTACTTTGAACCGTAAGAGCGCTCATAAATGTAAAGGGCGACTCCGTGCGAAGAGACACCGCGCTGTCACGCTCGCAGTATATCGTTTTGTCGTGCAAGATTATCCGAGATTATACGTCTTTCGTACATTGTTATTGTCGTCATCGTGGATTAATAATCGATAATCTCAGGACTTGTTCGAGTCACTGCAAGCGCACGGGCCGACAGTGCGCTTCGTTTAATTATCGAGCTGCTAATACGAGGGCGAGGAAAGAAATTCATTAATCCGAGACATCACTTGTACCCAGGCGAGAGTTCAGAGACGCGGAAACTATGGAAGACTCCGACACGTCGGTGTTCTTTTTGAAATTTAATTATTTCGCGCCGCGGTACTTCGCTCTAGTTTGCATCACCGGAATGTTCATAAAACAAAGCGCGAAAGAGAAATGTCTATTTTTTTTTTTGCAGAGAGGGACACATAATTATCATCCTCGTTCTCGCTCTTTCTCTCTCGCGCTCTCTCGCGGACCTCTTCCACTGTCTCTCCTTTATAAGTCGTCGAACGCGCTCTACTTCACCTCGCCCTTTCTATCTGCCGCAAAATATGCCACGTCGCGCGTCCGAGACGGCTGATTAAAGATTGAAATTTTTGACGACCGTACGTATCAGCAGATACGCAATTACGCGCCTTCGTGAAAAAGCATCCGTCAGCGCGTCTGCCCTCGGCGACGAGCTGTTTGCGCGTCGCGCGTTGAATGCTTCTCTCGTGCACGAACGGGCACGTTATATTCCGACTGTATTGTCAGGTCGCTCGCCGGAACAGATAAGGGGCTGACGGGACAAACGGGGGCGGCAAGGGTTTGCGTCCGCAGTGCAACCCGTGGATAAGTTGGATAAAAAGCGATCGAACCGCGCCGGTGATTTCCGTGCCAGCGGCGGCACGGTGCACAAGTGCATTTTCGCTTCTTACGAGGCGAGGGCGCCGGGGACGCGGCCCGCTCTCTTTTTGCGAGCCGACGAGCTGAAAATTTGTGCAAGCCCGGCGAACCGTGCGGGATAACGCTCGTCGGCGTGTTTTTTTATCGCGACGCCCATTAAAATAGAATGACTCTAGGATAGAATGCGGAACATTCGACCGGCAGATCTGCAGATTGGTAGCAAGAGGAGAGAAAGAGGGAGAGGAAGGGAGACAGCGAAGAAGGAGAGCACGCAAATTTCGCGACGCATATCGTTTGGTCTCTGTCTGTCTCTCACGAGTGTTTACGAATTGATAATCGATATTACGGACGATTATAATTTCAGGAGGAATGGAAGACTTCATGGAAACACTTCGAAGGTCTTCATGAAGTCGCGTTTCATTCCCGGTGAGAATTTTGCTTGAATATCTGAAATTTCGTCGAGACTTGAAGCAGCAACGGAGAGGATTTTGAGATGCAACACTATTCGAGCTCTATTATCCCCCTCCACTGCTACAAATGGTTACTTATTGCGCAGCTAGTTAATCACTGCCATTTTCTGTGTTGAGGCCTAAAGTAAGATCTGCTAAAAGCTTACGGAATAGCTCGAGGCATTATGCTCTCTTTCTCTCTCTCTCTCTCTCTCTCTCTCTCTCTCTCTCTCTCTCTTTTTCTATAAATATTTTCAGGAAACGGATATTCGGAGTTATTGTTAATATTCAGCCATTACAATATTCTGCCTGCATCTAGCCTTTGTAAGACTAAAGAAATTTAAACGATTAAAACGGGTGGAGAGAGAGAAAGAGAAAGAAACATAATTAACGGATAGGTGAAACAACAGACTTTCTTTTCTCATAATTTCTTTGTTATTATTTTTATTGACGTTGGAAGCGTCGGTAGGGCTTGGAAAAAGAGCTCGCGATAATAAACAACAATCGTGTGCCCGAAGCGGCGATAGAGATTTAAATTTAAATTTGCTACAATAACAAGGTTAAACACAAGCGAAAAGAGGGCATTGGCAAATTCGAAGTGCTACTTACAGTCCAAGTGACACTATTAGAGACGCAAAACAGCACTTGCGGGACTTACATCGCGTTACATTGCGTTGCGCTCGAAAATTTCGCTCCGGCTTCTCTCAATGTGTCGAGACCGCTCGTCGGTGAGATGCTCTCTATTTTCGACAAATTTTACTTGACCCAATTTGGACGTCCGAGTTCTAAATCGAGGTTGCGATTAATCAACCGTTCGAGAATGAACTTCGGACGAGCGTCAATGAAGCAACAGTCTGAGCGAACGCTGTAATCTTCGATAATTATCCTCCTGGTTTGGATACCTACGTCTCTGGCTGTTAATGAATCGCAATGTGATTAGTGCGACGCGGGTCTCCTGCTCTAGCGGTTTCCTCTAAAGTTAGCGTGTGTGTGTTTATTCAGTTTAATGCCGCGGCTGCACGCCGAATCGAATCGATCCCTCGTCGATGTACGATAGACAGCACGTTCTGACTCGCCAGAATAATGCCGATGACGGGATTTACTACGGGCGGGCTGTTTTGAGCGCAAAATCAATGCTTCACTCGGGCAGTAAACGCTTTTCGAATAGCTGGACATGCTTTTTTTATACGAACCTTTACCCAATACTAGGGTGACGTAGATTGGCAGAAAAGCGTCAGCTTTTATCATTGTTCGTGGAACAGCTTTCGACCTTTCTCCATGCGAAAAACGAGCAACGATTCTCATCGAGACGAGTGTTGAGGGGAACGTTCCTACAATCCGCGCATCCGCGTTATTTCTCTTTTCAGACGCCAAGACGCTATTTTCGCCAAATTAATTTCCACTGTAGGCACGCGTGAGACAGGAAAATAAAATCGGATCACTTTATCGTATTTTCTTGTGAGATGCGTGAAAACTTCCCGTGTTCGCTGTCAATTTTTCATCGGGAGAAATCGGTACCCCGTAGGAGTTCAGACCGCGTCTGCAACTCACGCTTCGTGTACGTGTATGCGGCGGGCATACATTACGGGAAAAAATATTCTGTCACGCCGTAACGTCACTGGAACGCAATTTCCTTTGGAAAGCATTCGGTAAAGCAGAACGTGTTCTACGGGGGTGTAAAATCTCCGGGACCGCGTCGCGTTTTCGCGCGGCGCAAACATTTACGCAAATAAAAAGAAAAGTACGAGAGCGAGAGAAAGAGGAAAAAGGAAGGCGAATAAACGAAGAGAAACGGGAGACGGGGGAATACGGTAAACGCGTATCGGCCGCGGTAGACATTACGGATTACGGGCACGCCGTTAAGGATTAGATCGTCTATTTGACGGAAGCATGAATTCACGGCAGCCGCGCCGCGCACTTTCGCCCCATCCACCCCATCGCGCACGGTTTCGATCCTCGTAATATCGCCAAGAGAAGGTCCTCGCTATTCATCGCGCTCCTCGTTTTTCTCCCAAAGTTCCAAACCGACATATTGGCGTCTCCGGCAATCCGTCGTTCGAAGTTGCACTTTCCTCGATACGAGTCTCTCCCCGGCGAATCCCGCCGTGTCCTTCTTACCGTCCCGCGTGCCGGCAGCATTCGTCGTTTATTCATCCGGCAACCTCATTTACCTCGACAACTCAACGATCGCTTTTCATCCCGATTGGAAGTCGAGCACCGCGATAGTGCTTTATAAAATTTAGATAGACCTGCATGAATCCGCACACGTGCACGCTTAAATGGAGGATGTAAAATAACGAGAGGAGATGCTCAAATCAAAATCTCGAAGATAGCATCTCGAAAATGAGATTATTTTCAGCTTTTAAACTCACGGCGCATACACGCGAAAATCTCGAAATTGCCAAACGACATGACAACACATATCGCAATTTTATTACGTGTAGATCGATTATGACCGCGTTGGCCGGCGTAAAATAACAATATCAGGTATCAGCAGCGATTTTCGTCCTAAATTTAATATCTATTTCAAATTAAATCGTACTACAAAACACGTTCGGCTTTAATCGCCCGTTTACCTGCGCGGCCTTTGTGTGTGATACATAAAATCATTAACAGTTTATAACATCGTAGAATTAAATTAAATTATACAATTGAAACCGACAGGCGACCCGAGCGAGGAAAGAATGGTGCGCCATAATCTTTTAAACATTAAAACTAATTCGTTAAACATCCAGTACCAGTATCAATTTTACAAAACCTTTACCGGAAAGCTCTGATTATATTCCATTTTATCTTTCTATTTCTCTCTTTCTCTCTCTCTCTCTCTCTCTCTCTCTCTCTCTCTCTCTCTCTCTCTCTTTCTCTCTCTCTCTCTTCCTCACTCGTCACTTTTTTCTCCGAAGCTTGCGGGTCTACATAAATCGAATCGACTTTCTTTCGAACGAATCGGGGATCCGGTGTAAAATAATTTAATTTTAGCGATTTAAGCGTTGTAGAGAGGAGAACCGTGGCCGCACCGTCGAGTCTCTCGATAGATATTGTTTGAGTTCCTGTTGGTGTACCGTGCGCTCCGAAGGTACAACGAACATGGCACGGCGCCAGACAGAGTGAAATGCCATGCCCTATATACACCGGCTTGGAGCAATATATTTAGGCACTTGGGATTTATGGTTAACCAGCTTATTAGAGGCCAGTGATGCTCACGGGATCGACATGTCGAGCACGCGTATCGTGTTCGTCGCGTCTCGCACGCGTACGATGCGAATTCGTGAGGATCAGCTTTCGCGCCGCGCGGAAAAGCACGACCTCGCTTAGGAACAGCGTCGCGCTGCTATCATCGGCTTTTTTGCCGCGGATGATTACGGGACGTGTGAGATTTTACCGTGTTTGGAAATAGTCGCGTGCGTGCATGTATGGGTGGATGGATGGTAATAATTTATAGGAACGTGGAGTAGTTAGTAGGCAATTAACCGCAACAATTCATCGTTTGAATGTTTCATCCTCATGATCGATATCCTGATTGTGTCTAGTGGAATTTAATAAATTAATATAATACGACTGCACTGTGTTGCATACAGTGTAGCGTAACGCATTTCGTTGAATATGTAATTAGGATAGCTAATTAAAAATCGCTATCCCGAGCTCTGATCGAACGGCATAATTTCCATGCATTGTCGGAGTTTATTGAACTTAATTTGAGTTTCCGAGCTTTTTTCTAACTATCTTTTGAGAATGATGCTTCGCGACTCTTGCCCTTCCTCAGAGATCCACCAAAGATAGAGAGGAAATGTATTTCTTTTTATTAGAATAAATTCTCGAATATATACAGGATGTCCCATTTTAACTTTCGCATTAAAAAATCTCGAAAACTATGAAAGATATTAAAAATAGCTAAAATATGTTTTCCATGATTTCGAAGGGGAAAGAGAATGGCATTATCAGTTTTTTATCTGGAGGGCATTTTCAAGGTCAGTTGAAGATCAACTTAATTTTTTAAAGTAGAAAGCCCAATTTTTTATTATATCTTCTTTTTCTACCAATTAATTTTAACAACTTTTGTCTAAAACATTTTTTTATTTGCCTAATATTTTTTTTAATATTTAGGGAAAACTTAGTAACTTTTTCAACATTTAACTTACGATATCTCGTTAACTATTCGTCGAAAGGAAAAATAGTATTAGACTTTTTTACTTTATTTACTATTAAGAATATATTACTATAATAGTGTCCTAACTTTTGTTAATTTAATAATTATGAAATTTCCAAAGGTTGATAAATTAACAAAAATTAGGTTACTATTATATTAATACACTATTATAGTAATATATTCTTGATAGTAAATAAAGTAAAAAAGTCTAATACTATTTTTTCTTTCGACGAATAGTTAACGAGATATCGTAAGTTAAATGTTGAAAAAGTTACTAAGTTTTCCCTAAATATTAAAAAAAATATTAGGCAAATAAAAAAATGTTTCAGACAAAAGTTGTTAAAATTAATTGGTAGAAAAAGAAGATATAATAAAAAATTGAGCTTTCTACTTTAAAAAATTAAGTTGATCTTCAACTGACCTTGAAAATGCCCTCCAGATAAAAAACTGATAATGCCATTCTCTTTCCCCTTCGAAATCATGGAAAACATGTTTTAGCTTTTTTTAATATCTTTCACAGTTTTTGAGATTTTTTAATGCGAAAGTTGATGGGAAAGAAAATGGGACACCCTGTATATTATCGATACCACGACGGTATACCGCGAGCTCAAACCGTCCATGCACTGCTTTGAGGCTCCACTTTCGCGGCCCAGTGCATCACTTCCGTCAGCACACGGTACGTCTCGAAAGCACGGTCGTTCAATGAACCGGGGAAAGTGCGAACAACCTGACGTACCCCCGTTTCGCCGCGATCCTGCCAAGATCGCTGGGCATGATGACTCAGTCGGCGATGCGCGCATTTAAAAGCGACGCGTTGTTGCACCGAGCACCGTGGCCAATTGTCTCACGTGTTGGCATCGCTCTACCTCACAGTGCTCACGTGCATTTATCCGCCTCGCGAGTTCTCGTAGCCGTTGTCGTCGGCGTTAGAGACTTCGTCTCTTCCTGAGGGAGTCGGTTCATCCATTCGAGCGAGACTCAAGAGATTCTCCTTAAATCTTGATTTTCCGGGTGACATGTGTTTCAATCGTGATGTTTATCCCGATATTTCAGGCCGCTGAATCCGCTGAAACGGCTAGCTGAAGAATCACGGTCCGTCGCTCCTCTTCAATCACCTTGACAGGACCGCGAGCTGAGCTTGCGATTCAGACGGCGAAATGTTGAAACGCGTCGGCGCGGCCATGTCGGTGCGAGGGAAATGAGCAGATTATTCGTTTCGTTTAAATTTTAATTAAAGCGCATAATGGGGATATAAACGGGAATAACGTGGGGGCTGTGACGCGCCTTTGAATGTGGAAGGGACCGGGATCACGCCTCTCGTCACTCACCCTCCCCCGCCATTCCCAAAACTGATTTCCATTTTAATTTCGTCTATTCTCAGTCGCTCCGAGCCGTCTTCCTTCTTTTATGCTGTAATCGACTTGCACGTCGTTGTAATTCCAAACTTGACAGCATTCAAGACACAAATAGTACAATCAGGAAGATTGCAAAGAACAGTGATAGAGAGCCACGACTTGTCGGACTGTTCGATATACGGTAGCGACGAGCGCAGAACGTCGCACAGAGAAAGAGAGAGAAAGAGAAGGAGAGAGAGAGAGAGAGAGATCAACAAATCTAATTTTACGATATCACAAAGCGAAGCGACGATTCGAAGAACGGCTTTTCTACGCCAAAAGAGAGCCAACGAAGCCAAGTGAAAGATACGTCTCGAATTGTATTTATTTGCCGCGTCTTCGTTGGATTCATCCCAGTTGAGCTCTCGTGCAATCGACGGAAGTTCGTCGTCCGCGATCAACGTGTTAACGAACTCTCGTCGCCGACGAAAATCACGTCGTAAACGCGTAAACATTCTCGAGCGGCCCGACCCCCTGTGACTGTAAATATTTGTTGGACGGGTGCATCGCGCCCGCCTAACTCAACGGCAACGATTAAAAGTGATTAAAAATCTGCGACTCGTTTTCACGCGCGCGTCCTTATCTCGCCGAGTGTTATCCGCCGACGACGCGCGCATTTTGCCCCCGGCGCGAGAAAAAGAGGATGCGACAAGCCGGAAATATCGAACGGCGTTCAACACCGAAATATGGTCCTCGTCCGCCGATGTGTCCGCCGCATAGCCGCCGATACACACGAGCGACGCTAAAACTGTTGCGGGTTCATCGGATATGGGCGTATTGTTATGCCGGTTTTTTTTCCTCGTTTGCAGACGATGCGCAGCGGCAGGATTGTGCACGGCGCTTTGTTGCTGCTCGCCGCGGTAACGAGTGCGAATTCGACAAAATGCAACCGGCTCATAGACGGCGTTACCACGCCGCGCTCCAACGCCGAAGGCAGATATAACTTTTTCATGACTCTGTACAACAGGACCGAGCTGGTTTACGCTTACATGCCCAACACACGCTACAGCGGTAAGTACACAGTCGTGCGAGCGAGGCCGGCGCTGTGTGCGTGCCGCGTCGACGCGAGAACTCGATTTTTCCGCCCGCCCGTGTGCGGAAGAATTGAAAATGCGCGTCCGTAGCGCGCGCTGCGATTCTATTATCGCGAATGCACCCGGAGATTGTGCTGTATCTTTGCGCGCCGGGATCTAGGTTACATCTGGATAAATTACAAGCGAGACCTTTCCTTTATCCCTGAGAGTTTGCACTTTCCAGGATTCGCCGATGAGATCTATTAGAGAGCTCGCGTCGGGCTCGTATTTTCAGCATAATTTGACTTCATTGCACATTCGATGGAAACGAATCCCTCAGCGATCGAATAATTGCGATGCCGTTTGCGATTATCGCTGGCGGAAAATGGCCGATTTACCGTGCATTATCGTCTCGGAAATCGAACGGATCATGTTGAATGGTTCAGTGCACTTAGAGCGCATCGCTTTTCCATATCAGGAATATTTTTCACTGCGAGCCGTGATTTTTAACGAGATATGAATTTCTCGGATCACGTTCCCGGATTTGTGTTTGATCCAGACTCCCATGTGAAATTAATCGAAGCGAAATTAATCAAAACAAAAATTAAGAAAGAAGCAATCCAGTCAACAAGAGCCAATGCGAAAGTATCGATGGCGAGTACTTGATTAATCATCGTAATTTAATCACGCAGTAAACATTCGCAGTAGTATTCGCTCAAAGTCAACGGAACGTTTCGGTCGCGTCGTTTCCTGTATTCTCCAGTGGCTCACGTCGCACGGGGACTCTCAATCGGCATTTGCAAAATGAGAGATAAATTAAAACGACCGATCAATTAAAATGACCGAGTTGCGCGCGACTCGTCGCCGGTGACGCGCGGCCGAGGATATATGTCGTTGGCATATCAATTAGCGGCACTCCTACAGTCGCGCAGGCACCTCTGAAATTCGACGCGCGCTGATTTCTCCGCGCCTTCGACGGTAATTGCGGCAATTATAGGGGAGAATCGAGTCGGCGAACGTGGCCGCTTTTCCGCGAATCGCAACGTCTCGGCGGAAACCGCGCTTTGGATTGAAAGGCCGGCCGGAGATTCGGGAAGCACGATTTACGACTCGAAAAGGTCATTTCGCCTCGAAAGTCGGGATAAATGCCGCGCGACCCGGCCAAGCCGCGCGGTGAACTTTGACCGATTAGCTTTGCGCGGCTACAGCTTCCTAATCATCCTTCGTCGTCCCGAAGACTGCGCGTTTCGCACAGAGTAGCGAGTCGCTTGGCCGCTTACATTCTTCGCGCTAAAATTCCGCCCTTACGGTAATATTAATGCAAACCTCGCTGGCTCTTCCGTGTGACGAGCGGAATGTAATTTTGATGTTTCAAGCGCGGTTCCGGATATTTTCATTCATGGGCGAAATTTGCGAAATTTTATATTCTCGTTTCCTATTGGCATTTATTTGATTGGTCTTGCGTATGTGTGTATGTATGTGTATATGTGTATCAAGACCATCGAGATTTCACAACGCGTAAATATATTATAAGCATGTAAATATATTATAAGCACACTTAATTACGGGATAACAATGAAATCACTGGCGCTTATTATTTACTGGTGCGATACCTAAACACAATAGCGCGCGTAGCGTCGGTGCCCTCGGTACATAATGTATCGTTTGTCCTGAGTATATATACATACATAGTCCTTTCGCGCATAAATTCGCGTTTTATTTGCTTACTTCGCCCCCGGCACATTTTTCCAGCTCGACTGCACAGCCATCGTCTCGCAGCTTTTTCGCGTTCTTTATGTCGAGTATCATTAACTCGCGCGGCACGGTATCATTACCTCGATCGATAACCGTAGTCCCAAGTCCTCGACACGACGAGCTTAGATAGCCCCGAGAGCGCCGATACTACTTCCCCTTCCCCTCGACGAAAGACCTCGCGAAATAAAACCGTCCGATCAAAATTTTACGGTAGGAATTTTACGTCGCGTCGGCGGAAATGGCTCGGATTCTCCTGTAAAAATCCGTCGTCGTCGCTCGTGCCGCGGAGACTTTCTTTCAAAAGCTTTTCTCTGATTTGCCGAAATGTGTGCTCAGACGTTTAATGCCGTAGGTTTACAAGATATAAAACAGTATAACGAAGCGACATTGTACGTTTTCGATTAATGAGAGGCTCCGTCGAACGAATCAAAGCGGAAAAAACTGACGAGAGCTGATGTGTGCGGGCATTATATTACATTCAATAATTAACAGGCAGCGTGCAATAGTTAATATGCAATATGCGATACTCGAATGCATCGTACCTAAAAAGTAGTTCCCATAAATAAATAAATGAAGGAAAATACGAATGAAAATTCATTTTGGCATCCCCTTCGCTTGGATTGATTTCGATTTCAACCCGAGGATCTAATCGGTCCTTCGCTTTAATTTGTCACAATTTCCGATTACTCGCTCTCTCGCAGGAGGAGAAGCGAGCGGAACGGCACGAGTGTACTTTTCGGAACGGAGCACTCTCGTACGCGACAAAATCTTAGGTCAGTTTCGCGAGTTTCGTTTAAGAGGAGCTTCGCACAGTGGAGCATTTCGCGAGTGGCCATAAACCGGCTCTGCGCGCCGGTTATAAATTCCGCTGTCTCCTACGGAAACGTCTCTATTTGTCCGGTCTCGGCGATCCGACGCAATAAAGTTCGTTTTCTTCTCTCTCTCTCTCTCTCTCTCTCTCTCTCTCTCTCTCCCCCTCTCCCCCTCTTCTTCCTCTTCTTCTTCTTCCTCGCTCCTTCGTGAACATCTCGCGAAACGCAACTCGTTCGTACGACACCTCCGGCGTCCACTAACGCATGCAAATCTCGCGGATCCATTGAATTAATGCCTTACGTAATGCTGGCGGGACGCCAGGTGTGAGGCAGCGCGTCGACCCGCAGATTTAATGCGAACGGATTCAATGGCCGGTGGTCGGTCCGATAAAATTCTATTAAATCGCGCTTGTAGGAGACACAGAGCACGGCTTCGGTTCGCCGAGGTTAAATTCCACGGAGGGAAAGGCCGCCGGCCGTTGAAGAGCGCGACGAAATTATCGCGTCCGTCGTTTCGTCCTTCGTCGCAACGGGAGGTCGCGAAACAATGTGATGAGAGATAGTAAAGGCGGCTAATCAACATATATATTAACTGTGAATAGACGCAGACCTCAGCCGTGAATGGACTCGCCTTCTTTGTTCCGTAGACGCGAGGGTGTTCCTTCCTCCTCTACGCGACGCGGCCCGAGAGGGCGGGAATTAATAGTCGGGATTACAGTCGATTAAAAGGCCTCCGTGGCTCGATCCTCGCGAAATTAGATCGACGCTAATCGCGCAATTGATCCTACGTTCCGAAATCTGTCAACATTACAATGGCATATTCAGTCCCTTCTGGATTACTGAATCGAGAGTGCGGAATTCCAACCACCTGGATGTCTCAGGTATTACCTGGATAGTCGAGGCATTCAAGTGCTGCCCTGAATACCTGGGTATCCGAGAGTAGCTGGTCATTTCAAGTGCTCGCTGATTATCGATTTTTCTAACGACGCATTGCAAACTCGCGACTGATCCGCTATCCGGGTATCCTGGTAGCACTCGTGTCTACCTGACTGCGAAAATACCAGGTTGTGATAGCCGTGGTCGAGAGTAAAACGCAGCAGGAGATCCTTGCGACTCGCCGACCACTCGTACCGATCGTCGTTCACGAGCAGGGAAAGGCTCCCAAAGTCGAAGCGTATTTGCGAATTAATGGAAGTTACCAATGCAATTGACATGGCCGCAGATCAGCCACGTTAATTGCCTTTAAGCGCGGTCGGCCAAATGTTCATCCTCTTTCTTGGTTGTTCCCCGCCATTTCCCTCAGTGTATACTTATAGCGGTGTTGCCTGCCCAGCGGCGGTTCGTTAATTGGAATTAGTTAACTGCGCGGTCGATGACTAATATCACGGCGCGTCGAGGCGTCGATTCGCGCGCGTTTTCGATTGAGTCAATTTTCCTGCCGTGTTTACGCGCCGTAATTAGCGTGATATCAGAGCTTCAAGAGATCGCAAGCGGGCGAAACGATGATGAACCGGCGGAAGTAGCCGCCGCGACGTATGGTCGGACGCGTCTCCGCGGCCGCATGCTGCCCTCTTTTTCCACTTTTCTCTCCTCATAACGTCGTTCGAGGCCACCCGGCTGGGACTTTACGCTCGTTTCTACGAGCGTCGATTAAACCTTGACCGCGCGGAGTTTAATTAAAATCTCGACTCGGACAAAGACTTGAAACTTCGGAAAATGAAAGGAAGTCGAACTTAAAAATAAAGTAAGACTCTCCGAGATAAGTCCGGGCTCATCGCGGCGAAGATCGCGCGCTAAGTCAGCCCGCGAAAGACTTGCAGTGCATCGCGGTGTACGCCGCGTTCTTATCGCGTGGGTTTCTCTTACCTGCAATATTCTCAGGTATGTCGGTGTACACAATCGTGGACAGAGATGTTGTCTCCGTCGATTTTTACGTTTCGGAATGCATCCGTCTCGTCCCCTCGCGGAAGAATTGTTTCGATGGAAGACGAAAAATAGCGGGCGATCTCTCTGCCTACCATCATGCGAGAACGGTAGAAAAAATTGCGCGCTAATGGAAAGTGCTAAACGCTGAAATCTGAGTCCAAAGTCGCGCGCGTTAATTGTGACGTCCGCTTAATACGAATTTCACTTCTATCTCGAAACGATCTCGATGATTTTAAACAACGGTATAAACGATTTAGCGGGACAGAGCCCGCGTGTGCGGGCGGTTACTGCCACACCGACGGCATCGATTCTATGTCGGCATACGGGCAAATTTGTATAGATTTATTTCCACGGGAAAAATTGCGTTAAGAGAAAAAGGGAGCGTAACGGCTAACAAAAGCGCCACTATTTTTCCTGCTCTCTGCGTCGCGCCGCGACACCGTGAATCATGCAACCGCGAGCTTCATTCGCGAATTTGCCATATCTCGACATTGGCGAACCCTCGTCGACGAGAGAACGGTTTGCGCTGTTGAACTAGTCGCCGAATGCTTCCGAAAACTATCTAACGTCGTCGTTTCATTCCTCGCGATTGTATGAGGAATTTCAACCACGCGGAATTCAGAGAGAGATAGGTAGATAGATAGAGAGAGAAAGAGAGAGAAAGAGAGAGAGAGAGAGAGAGAGAGAGAGAAAGAGAGAGAGAGAGAGAGAGAGAGAGAGAGAGAGAGAGAGAGAGAGAGAGAGAGAGAGAGAGAGAGAGAGACAGAGACGCGACTTTATGCGCATTATGTACTATAAAGCTCATATATACTATAGCTGCTGTGCATTATTATTCGAAATTAATTAATAATTCATCCTCGTCGTTCCATAGCAACGCGGGAGAGGCAGCATTACGCGCGAATAGATGAACTCTATTGTTCTGCTTTACAAGTAATCCGCTTTGTTATGGATGAAAAATCGGATTCTCTTCCCCCCCTCTCTCTCTCTCTCTCTCTCTCTCTTATCCGCTCCTGGCGAAATGAGTCTAGAGCTGCAATCGCGCGTATTCACTACGAAGTTGCAAAATGCAAGCCGCGAGCCCAATCCAAGCTTTCACGCCGACTTCGAGCGTCCGATAAACTTGGATAATTCTAAAATCGTCGCGAAGCCGAGATTAGTTGGCTATCGACTGTCTCTCAAAAGCTTGCATTTGAGATAAGGAGAGAAGGAGGGAGGGAGCGAGAGAGAGAGAGAGAGAAAGAGAGAGAGAGAGAGAGAGAGAGAGAGAGAACGCGAAGCAGGAAGTGTATCCGACGATGAAATCATCGGTTTCGACGCGTTCGTGCGATCGGAAACATGCCCGATGCAGTTTGCGAAATTAATTAATGCCGCCGGCTTCTCTCTCGAGGTCTTCGGACGCGATTACTCGACGATATGGGAATCCGGACGCTCAAAGAAGACGCTCTCGGCGCGAAGGTGCGCGCGTTCACCTTTAAACAGACGGACGTGGATCCCGACGCGAAACGCACGGCGCTACTCCTCGGGCGGTCTCTCGAATGTTGAGGGGCTCGTTGCGTGGGAAACGCGATATCCCGACGAAGGTCTCAGTTAACTGCGTTTTTGCCGTTAATTCTTCTAATTCAGGGTTATGGGAATGATCATGCGGGAGGTGAACGCAGCCGCCGTCGCCGTCGGC
This sequence comes from Harpegnathos saltator, assembly GCF_003227715.2. Classification (NCBI taxonomy): domain Eukaryota; kingdom Metazoa; phylum Arthropoda; class Insecta; order Hymenoptera; family Formicidae; genus Harpegnathos; species Harpegnathos saltator. The sequence continues at coordinate 308,770 of NW_020230643.1, forward strand.
GTCGTCGTCGCTCGGTGAGTCATTGTCGCTGACGCAATAATTTGTCGCGTCTGTTTGTGCGTCGATAAATACGACGCTCTTCGATAGAAAACGACTGGAAACAGCGACACGCGGGAGAAAACGATCCGTTCACTTTTCCAGTGATGGGATTCATCACTCGACGGCTTTAAATCGACGCGGAACTAACGGGATGAAATTCTGTATTTTTTATATTTTCCTGCTATGTAGATAACACGAGGGAAGGGGGGGGAGGAGCTGCGATCGCGGAAAATTCGTGCAATCTCTCGTTTCGAATCAAAAGATGCGGGTATTCGCGCTATTTCTCGTCCGCGATTAGTGATGTCGTGGCGCAGAGAATGCCGCGCGGCGGATTGAAACGTTATGCTTTTTCATTCACATTTGTACAATGTATAAAAAATCCCCGTTTTCGAAGCGTTTTTCCACACGGGAGATCCGACATGCAGTACATCTCACGCACGTAAAGAGACGTGACCCGAGAAGACCCGTAAAACACCAGAAGCCATAAATGGCACCAAACAGCTGAGTATTACGTGCTTCGATGCAGAGAGAGTGACCTACGAACCGACAACCTTGCGACTGCAACATTTCGTAATATGCCTAAACGCCTTTTATCTAATTGTTTACGCAATTCCGCGTTCTCCCGATTATTTCATCCCTTCGGCGAAAGGAACCATCCGATCTGATTTCTTTATCTCTAAATATTGATTAACTGCATTTGTATGCGCTGGAGATGTATAAAATAAATTAATATTAATACATCGATGTTAATATCGATTATGTTGACATTAATTTCATGATATAATATAATTAATATAATTACCCGTTACTTAAGTAAGGAGAAAAATTAGTAGAATATAACATACACGTAAATTTATTATTGGCGAGAATTGAATAAGATCTAAGGTGTATTCTTTAAATAAAGTCGCACGCAGAATGTGTAGCGCTCGTTTACACATGCCGAAGAATATTTCGTAATAGGAAAAGGAGTACGCGAATCCCCTTGAACACGCGGCGCCGGATTCACGGTGTGTCGTGTTTAATCCATGCTATAAATAGCGGGTCGGTATCCGGGCTGATATATTTCTATTCCAAGAACACGAATATTCTCCTCCGATATAAATGGAGAATCTATAAGCCGATATTTATACACGTTCACTCTTTCTTTCTCTCTCGTTTTCTCTCTCTCTCTCTCTCTCTCTCTCTCTCTCTCTCTCTCTCTCTCTCTCTCTCTCTCTCTCTCTCTTTCTCTCTCTTTCTGTCCCTCGCTCTTTCTTTTTTTCTCTTCCTCCCTCTCAACACCTCAAATAAGAAACCGAACTTCTCCGCAAGCTTCTTCAGGTTTTTTTTCATTCGTTAGAAGAGCTATTAAAGGATCCGCTGCAACCGACAGTCTAACCTACTTTCGCACGTATTTCGTAAAAATATGAGAGAAAATAGAATTCCAGATTGAGGAGATTTAATGTTTGATATCGTTCGATTAATTTCTATTGCGCAATTTATACACACATCTCTCTCGTAAGAGTTGGTAAATTTTAATATTTGATGTGTCATTGAATATATATCATTGGTTAATTCAATCGGATAAAAATGCAATTCGTTTGCACACATACGTTACATACACACGCGCACGCTTTAAGATTGCCTTCGATTCAGCGAGAACTTTGTTCAAGTTCTCAATTTACACGGGCTTCTCTCAGTCACGCTCGAAGTACTTTGTGTTATACATTTTATACATTTGTTAACTAAAAACGCATAATCCTCATGTGAAACTATCGATCGTACGTGTTGACGGTGCAACATGGCTGCCGGGAATTTCAGCGAGTAAATCCCAGATTAATACCGATCGATTAGCGACCCCCACATTATGCACACATTTTCGGCATTGCGATTAGTTCATCTGCAATTACGTAATTCCAAGCCCCGTACACAACAGTGGAATTTTCCGCGCTTCGGTTATCCGATCAATTATCGAAGCACGAAATGTGGAATTCGCGGTCGCGTGTTTCGGAAGTAAGAGTAATTTTACTTTTGCTGTCATTCCTATGTATTTTGTCTACAAAATCGATTACGAGAAGAGGACGGGAGGTCGGCACACAGTTTTCGGGCGCATTATACATATTATTCCATTTTTCAGAAGTTCTAAATTCTTATCCCGACTTATCATCAAGAATTCAAGCGTTCGCGAAATCGCATTCTCTCTGAAAACCAGGTGGGTCGTACTTGGCCGTCAAAGTTTTCGCTTAAATTTTCCATTCCTGAAGCGGGTCGTGTGAGATTTTGTTCTCGCTCGCGATTAATTACGGAATACGCGCGAACAAAACGGAAGTTCCTCGTGTTCTTTGCCTGCTCTCTTTTCCCGGCCGAATTATTGGGAAAATTTTTATAGACACGTTTGATCGCGCAGAACTTATGACGCGAGCAATTCCCGACAAAATAGCTCATCGCTCCGCTGTCTAATTACGGCGATGTATGGGACGTTGTCGGGAATTCTGTGACGTTATAGCTATGGCGTGAAACAATGTACAGGGTGCTCGCGATATCTCGTCGTTTCTCTCTACGGTTATTACTCGTGTTTCACCGATCAGTGGCTCCGTTCTCATGTCTGGTCATTTTCACGGACGGAGAATAATTCCGTTTCTTTGTGTTATGACATTTCCCCGCGAGCACGTAGACCAAAACAATGAACTTTTCTCTAATAAGAAAGGAAGAGAGGAATGACAGTATCACAGAGAGCAAATGTTCCGCCGTGTTTCATCTTTTAAACAAAGGAATCGCCTTTTCATCACCGTCATAAATCATTTCGAAGCAACGGTGCAGATATGAGATATCTCGCGGCAACGGCGCGACACATCTCGACCACCCAGTAGAAAGTGTTGCAATACGGCCGTACCAAACAGAGATCGCCGATCATTTCAGTAACCCTGCAGATCGACGGTACCGATCAGCTGCATCGGAAGTTCACGAGATTCCTAATATCCGCCGAGGCCGAAAATGCAAACGACACCGCGGACGTCGGGGTGTTTGATCTTCAGGACGACACGATGACCAAATTTGCGGATAATTGCGCGAACGCGGTCGTGGAGACGTCCAAGGTGTTGAAGGAAGAAGTAACCGTTATCTGGACCAGTCCTCCCGAAGGTAGCGGTTGTATACTCCTCAGGTGATGGGATACTCTTGTTAACATTAACCCAGCGCGCGGAAAGAGAGAAAAAGAGAGAGATCACTCTCTGTCGCTCGTTTTAGCTCACTGCTTTTCTCGTTGCGAGATTTTATGAAACGTACTCGTATATAATAATACATACAAAATTATCCGGGGATTCCGGGTATTTTTAAGACACCCTGTATGAGATCTCACGGAGAGAAAGAAACGTCCATCATAGCAACCAGCAAATTTCATTAGCTCAAAAAATATATCTTTTATTTTCGACAAAGGAGAGAAAGAAACGTCCATCGTAGCAGCTAGCAAATTTTATTAGCTCAGCAAATATATCTTTTATTTTTGACAAAGGAGAGAAAAAAACGTCTATCGTAGCAACTAGCAAATTTCATTAGCAAATTCATTAGCTCAGAAAATATATCTTTTATTTTCGACAAAGGAGAGAAAAAAAACGACCATCGTAGCAACTAGCAAATCTCTCATTAGCTCAGAAAATATCTCTTTTATTTTCGATAAAGGAGAGAAAAAAAATGTCCATCGTAGCAATTAGCAAATCTCTCATTAGCTCAGAAAATATATCTTTTATTTTTGATAAAATACTTTCGTTGTGAAAAGAAATTTTGATAGACTTTCCGGAGCCTTCCGGCCAGTCGGTTTTCCTTTTTCGTTTCTGAGCCGTTCCGTTACACAGAGCGACGGTAATGGAAACGCCGGATACATGGTACATGGACGACTTCGACCTGATCCTCAACATGTGTCAAGACTCAAAAGCGGAAGCAGACGATCAGGGCCCGGTGTTGGCGGAGTGCTGCGCCTGCGAAGAGGCAAAGTACGAGGTCACTTTTGAAGGGCTGTGGTCGCGGAACACTCATCCAAAAGTACGTGAGCGTGAGCGTCGGCCGCGAAGTGAGAGAGCGCGTCTATTCATTATTTTCCATCTCGGTGCAGGATTTTCCTAGCAAAAACTGGCTGATCCGATTTTCCGACGTGATCGGTGCGTCGCACACGGGAGATTACAGGTTTTGGCATTACAACGGCATGGCCAGCATCGGGCTGCGACAGGTGGCCGAGCACGGCGCCACGCGAAAATTAGAGGGCGAACTGAAAGATCGGGTGAGAAAGAGAGAAGGAGAAAGAAAGAGACGCGAAATGTCCGCGGCGACTTTTTCGTCTTATCGGCTTTGTTGAATTTACGAAAAGTACACGTATCACATTAGCCCTCGTTGCAGAGCGAGCACATCAGGACTATCATCAAGGCGAGAGGGATCAGTTACCCGAACGTTACCGGCAGGACTTTCGCGGTGTTTCGCGTGGACCGCAGGCACCACTTGATGTCTCTAGTGTCCATGATCGGTAGGACTGATTATGAAAAGAAATATTATAATGGAAATAAAGTGAAACTCTGTCCCCCCTTTCCACTATACATAAACCCTAGATGAACAGAACGAGAAAAGCTCTCGCGAGATCGATCTCGCTGATTTCGTTGTTTGCCAATAAATAAAGACGATGAAAAACACACCGTCATAAAGTCTCGCGTGACCGCAGGAATAAAAATTCGTAGATCCATCGCCGGATTGGATCGTCGGCGTCTCCGGCCTCGAGCTCTGTCTGTCTAACCGCTCCTGGATCGAACATAAGGAGCTCAATTTGTACCCGTACGATGCTGGTACCGACAACGGCATCACATACTTGGTGAGTGTGAGCATCGCATTAATCGATCGTTATATATTAATTAATCATACTCGAGAGGCGTAACTGGGGGAAAAACATGTATTTATAGAGAAACATTGTATTTATAGATACGTGATTTTTGCTCGTAGCGAGTTCTCTCTACATATTTGAAGCGCGATTTCGATATTTTGCTTTTATAAGCTATTAGTTTTTCACCCTGCTCGAGCAATTTGCGCGATAATTGGTAGCATTTGAGTGCCGATTAAAAACAATCGAAAAATTCGAATATCAATGGTAATATTTAATTGAACGTCCGGGTACCCGGATGTTAACATCGCCAGCTAGCTAGGGTTTAGCGCTGTTAATTGCCCTCCTCTCGATTACTAGTCGCCCAATTCGCCGACGGTGCCGCAGGAACTGATCCGACGTATCACGTCTACTTATCCGAACGACTCCAGATCGCCCTTTTACGATCCAACGGGTCTGGACATGAAACCCCTCGCTAAGCTCTATTTGAACAGGCAGAGATTATACGAGAAGACTTGCGACGAGGCCGGCGAGACGCTGGGCGAAACAGGTGCATTGGCATCGAATAAGAAAAATAGCAAGTATCGCTTTGTTTTTTTAGTTTCTCTTAGTTTTTTCCATCGTCGGCTTGCCGGCGCCGATATTCGCGAGGGAGATTTGCGACGACTATCGACTATATCGCGGGTCGAACAACGAAGATGCGAAGAGATGCGAGAACATAACGAGGTATTATTCTCTTTCAACTTTGCAAAAAATTTCAGAGCAGAGCATTGCTTTCCAAACTGTAATTCCCTTGATTGTGTGAAAAATTCATGTTCGGCCGGAATTAAACGCGGCGGCTTCAAAGTGCCTCGGTGGCTTTGAAGCGATTCTCGGACGAGCTTTTTTTCAACGATTAAGCGATTAACGTGTATAAAAGCAACATCCGTCGTTCGAATTTTCGTTCTCGCTTACCGACTCGCTTTAATTATTTCTCGAGTCCTCTGCAAAAAAGAGCTCTTTTAAATGGGACACTCGTAAAAATGCGTCAATTCACGTTTCGTTTAACGACACATTTGTTTCGTCTTATTTGAGCGAGTCTTTGTTTGCACTGCACGATAAGTCATATTTTTGTTTCGTGTCCATCGCGATTAAAAATCATAGGAACTAGACAGGGGGATCTGTGCTTGGCAAAGAATATTGCATTTCCGCCGTTTGCCTGAAATTTCATTTGCCTGATTTCGACCGCGCGACTTTTGCTGGCAAAATTTATAGTTCGCGATTGCGACTGACGCGTAGACGCACGCGTAAATAACTGACGTTTCATGTACATGTACAGAAGTGTGCAGAGTCACCGCCTGGGGCGAATGGGGCCCGTGTTCGGTAACCTGCGGCAAGGGCAACCAGCTGAGACAACGTCATTTCCGCGACGAAGTGGCAGCGACCGCGAACAAGTGCAACACGGAGCTGACGGATCGAAAAACTTGCTTTAACGAGCAAAACCGTTATTGGTAATAAGTATGACGAGGCGTCGCTAATAATTATGACGCGCGACCGCGACTAATGACAATCACGACGGCCATGGTCGGATGCTCTCCGTATTTCGCGCGTGTTGGAAGCGCCCTTTGAAGCTCACTTCCTAGCATTCCTCTCGTTATTTCGCCGCTTATTTCGCTCGCGAGGATTTTCCGACCTACTGTTCGACTGTTACGTCCACCGGAGATCTCCACTTTTGCAGTCGGTTTCTTTTCACTCTCTTTTACCGCGCATCGAAGAGCGCCGTAGAGCGCGCACGACGGAGAGAGCTCGTTTACTTTTGACCGTTGAGATCGCGTTTCCGATTCGCCGTAGCGCCAGTTCCGGTCGTTACGACGGCACGCAGGACAGCGAGATGTGCCAACTGACCAATTGGGGCGCGTGGAGCTCGTGCTCGTCGACCTGCGGCGAGGGCAGCAAGACGCGGTCGAGAAATTTCCAACAGAAGAAGCACCGGAAGCAGTGCAAAGCCGTGCCGAATTTGCAGCAGACGGTCAGCTGCGAGAACGAGCCGTGCGAGGGCGAGGACGCGGAGGAGGTAAGAGAAGATTCGAATCGCGTGAGGAACAGCTACGAGGACGAGGACTATGGCGAGAGGGCGGACTGGACTGGAGAGGTAACCGAGGAATGGCTGCAGGTACGAGGTATCAGGATTAGGTGGTCGGGCGAGAACGAGTTTTCCGACGAGAAGCCGCTTTAACGAGTCCGATACGCGAGCCGCGTTTGCACTGCGCGCGTCCTTGCACGCGGTTGTTAAATTTGAGTAGAATCAAGAAATAAAGGCCAATGAGCAGGATGAAATAAAATGAAATAAAAACAGGTGTAAAGTGCGCGGGAGCGTGCAAGCAACCGCGCCAAATTCGCGCACAAATTTACACACGTGGCGCAACATTTACATGCGTGTTCGCTCTTTGGATAATTTGTCCCCTTTTCTCGTCGCTACAAACTTTTGGTTGCATTCGCTGTTTTCTGCAGACCGTCCCGTGACACTTTGTGATAATCGTGAGCGTGATGTTAATATATATTTATTTTTTCTTTTCTCCTTTTTTCAGCTGTTGGTCACATTGTTCTTGGTCGGGCTCGAAATATCTCTCGCGGAACGTCCTGAAATATATATTCGATTCTCTTGCTTTGTTCGTCTTCTGTTTGTCATTTTTTTTAAATTTTATATTACGGGAATGTTATAGACGCGGACAAAGTGTCGAGTCAGAAGTAATCAGAAAGGCAGAGATAGACTTCTTTCTTCGCTCGCGGTCCGATACGCCGAGATCTCTTAATTTGCAATGTTAAATAACTCTGTAACTATCGATCCATTAAGAGCGAACCACCGCTGGATTCGCGCGCGAATCCCCGGCTTTATCTAATTGATGGAGTCGGATACGTTTCCTAAGCTTCGTTTAATTCAAGGATTGCAGTTAATTTTCTGAGCTTTACTCAGGCATAAGATATGTTCAATTTGGTGGTCGACCAGCTTCGGATTCGTCGAAAAGTTCGCTCGCGCACGACTAACCATTCACGTATGCCACATAATAAATATCGAGCGGATATCATTTGTTCGATATTGTTGTCTCGAAATTATTTTTGTTTCGATATTGTTGTTTCAAAATATACGTCTCGAGTCGGCTTAACAAGGTACAATAAATGAATGGCTTTTTAAAAATTAAAAAAAAGAAAGGATGCGAATGATATCATTAAAAAATAATTCTTTTTCGTTCTTTCTATGAAGTAACAAAAAACTTACACGCGATTTATTCATACGATCTCGCTTGTAACTTGAAGAATAATTTCGAAATCGGAAAATTATGCGAATCTTTTGCACGTTAACAAGAATAAAAAAGTTCAAGAGACGAAAACACTCGCAATTGGCGAAATCACAGTTACGCAGCATTTTTTTTCACCGACGCGCGCCAAGTTCTCCTGAAAGTTTTCCGAAATCAAGTTAAACAAAATTCACTTAATACCTGAAACGATGCAAAACGGAAAGCGAAAAAGTTTACCAGAGAGAAAGAGAGAGAGAGAGAGAGAGAGAGAGAGAGAGAGAGAGAGAGAGAGAGAGAGAGAGAGAGAGAGAGAGAGAGAGAGAGAGAGAGACGCTACTCAAACTCTGCGTTGCCGCTTTGAACTTCCGCTATCGACTAATCTCGAACTTTTATCATTTAAAAACTACCGGACGTAATAATCCACGCAGAAAAGGAAAGGCGGAAATGCCGGCTTTCATCACGTTGTTTCATTCCTCACAAGCCGTCGTTATTGTTATCGTTATCGCAAAGCATGCGGATACGAATGCGCGTACGAAGAAAAAACAAGCCGCGCTCGTCAGATATGCGCACAGATCCGCTCGATATTCATTATTGCTACGAAAATCCAACAGCTTTCGCTAAGTATTCAATCACCAGCCAGCGGCGACAGCTTCGCACGAGTAAGCGATACCTGCACCGTTTCTCGTAGAACCATCCATGGCACCAGCACCTACACGTAAGTCACACACGGATATCTGTCTCGCGAAAATGAAACACGCTCCATTTCCCATTTCGTTTGCTTGCGCGAAGAGAATTTTAATCACATTTCTTCGCTGTTTCGATGTTTCTGGGAGGGTGCGGGCTCATCAAGGTATGCAGCGAACGAGCGAAGCGCTTGGAACTCAAACGCGACGAATTAATTCTATCTCATCCCGAACGTTGCTTCTTTTAACAATCGTGCATACGAGATTTCACATGTGACGTGATGTTGAGTTGCTAGAATTCCATGTACAGGATCGGCTTGCACACAAAACTATCGCGCGTCGCTTTAACAACGTTTTCCACAGCTTAATTCGTCATTTGTAGCGACCGTCCAATTTTTAACATCGCCCATCTTCGCGCGTGTGTGAAGCTGGCATCTCATTTGGTGCAAACTCATAATCTATTGAGCTTCACACACGCCATCTTCGCAAGTAAGCTTCAAGTTGAAATTTCACTCAAGTACACTTCACCTGAAATTAGCTGAGAAGAGTGCAATTCTGTCATTCCTCGCTAATTTGATCATTCTTCGCTCGAATCCGCGTCACTGAAGTGGAAATGAGCTACGAAGGAGAAGAAAGAGCTCAATCAATTCATAAGCCGCGTAATCTTCATCTCTCAAGATACGAATTCAAGACGCCTCGCGGAAGTAAGCTTCTTCTGCATCGTCGAACGCTGCTGCGTTATATCATCGGCTAAATGCGCTTTCGAGTGCTTTCGGATTCGCTTGATTCACGTGACGACAGCTTTACGAACACGTAAACGACCGCTCGTTTCATCAATCCTTCCCCTCTTTTCTTCCTTCCCGTTCTCCAACCCGTTTACGCGCTGATCGAAAAATGAGCAAACCGGCACTACAAAATCAACATTCATTTGCGCGGCGGGTCTTTCTCGAAACGCCGAAATGTCACGAGCATGTAACCGACCGAATCGACGAACCAGTTTAACAACAGCCGCTAATGAGCACGCGGCAATCACTGCACTTGTGTCAGTACTTTACACGCGTAATTATCGTATCGCGATTGTTACAATCATGCGTCATTAAGCTCCTACATGGCGTTGCACGGCGCAGCATAGCGCGACTAGTGAGAATTTCGGACGATCGACGGAAATTCGCACTAACGAATTAAACGAGCGACGCGAACGGGCGAATCTCTCGCATTCTCTCCGCATTCCACTGATATCGCTCTCTAAGAGAAAGAGAGAGAGAGAGAGAGAGAGAGATAGCTTATCTTATGTCGTCTGTTAACGTGCGGTCCTTTCCGGAGCGAAGCCGGAGGAGCGCAAATCTGATGTTTGTTACACAATCTCGAAGCAAGGAGGAATTCGATGGGTTTGCCCAAATTCCTCGCGTAAGCGAGAGAAGCCGATTTTTCTCAGGCTCGTCGCAAATTCCGCAAAATACGAAGAGAAAGAGAGAGAACTTCGCTTTTTCGCGCTTAATCGCCACGTGTTGATCCAACGCGCTGATCGACCCTTGACCTGCGTTGACCGCAGAAGTGTCCCAGTGATCATTACACGAAATGGTCCATGTGGTCGCCGTGCAGCTCCAGCTGCGGACCCGGCGTCAAGTTGAGGTCCAGGTTGTTGAATAAAAACTGGAACACCATGGGAAAGGACGACGACGACAGCCACGAGGAATGCAAAGTGCAGCAGGCGTCGTGCACGGCCGAAATACCGAGCTGTGACTTCACGAAGGACGAAGCGGAAAGTAAGTGAAAATGTCGATCCCGGGCGAGAGACTCGTCGAAAGAAAGACTCGTGTGCGTGCGGGTGAATTTAAATATTTCAGGAAAATTTTCGCGTGGTACATTTTCAGATAAAATCTCCGACATTAAAATAGCTGACCGAGCCGCAAGATTTCTTCCCTCGAGTCGGTACATGCGCTTGTTGGCGAATTAATTAAATTGTAACGTAAAAATGTGAGAAAGATATTTATTTCATCCGTTGTCCGATGAAAGGATTATTTCCTGTTCCTTTTAATTTCTCGCGCACAATCAGTGGCCATTCCGCTGATCCGCCCAGGATAGCTCGCGGCTGGGTTTCTCCGTCGGCGAGAATTCCAACGAAATTTCGCGTCGTGCTCCGGCCGCCCGCTACCGCTCGCTATCGCATTATCTTTCTTGCTGCACAGCGGTTTCGCATTGATTATAGAGATCTGCAGTGAGCCTATGGAGAAGGGCCGTTGCACCTCCAACATATTGCGAGCCTATTTCGACAAACAAGCCGGCCGCTGCCGTTTATTCAGCTACACCGGGTGCGACGGCAATCGGAATAATTTCCCGACCGAGCAGGATTGCAACAATGTTTGCGGTAACTTTCAAAGTAAGTCGATATTATTCAGCGCCGAGTGCGTTATATTCACTTTACAACAACACCGCAACGTATACCGCACAATTAATATTATTAATTACGGAGCCCATGCGAATATGAAGCACAGAACTTTCCTCGGCTCGCCTTGTCTGCATCTTTCTCTCCCTCTCTCTCTTTTTCTCTTTACCTTTATTTACCTATCTACCTTCTCATCGTAAAAATTACAACTTACAATTACAGCTATCGAAAGATTTATCGCATGCAACTGCACGTCTCAGGCCGAATCTCATTATCGATTGCGTGTTCTATAAATTTCTTCGAGTGACGAAATATTCGCATAACTGGATCAAGGGAAATATCCTACTTGAAGAACATTATTAAATAATCAAAAAAGAAAAGATTTTGGAAACTGGTGAAGTCTGAAAAATAAACGTAGATGTAATCATAAATTCGTATCTTCATTGCACAGACCAAGTTTTCGCGATTCTCGATCGAGCTCGATCGGAACAATTGGTATCCTGTTGCGTTCACATTGTTCTCTTAACCTCCTCTCCTCTTCAGCTTACCCCCCTCGCACCCCTGTCACCCCGAACGCTTGTTTCGCCGACGATTTCGCATTGTTAACGGCTTTCGCATCGCGAGCAAGGTGTTCCCCTCTCACTAAATAATCACTCATTATTGTGTTACTTTGCACACGCTTGCTAACCGATTCAGGAGAATTGCGGGCGAACCTGTCTGCGATCATGAAAAACTTTAAGGTGTCCCTTAGCAGCGTCCTCAGCTACCACATCCCCGTGAAGGAGCAGCGCCGCACGAAGGCGAAGAGAGCGCAATACGGTGATGAATCTGCTTTACGCGAAAGTTATTGCCGGATTATGTGCCATTTCACGACGGCTTCGCGAAAACGGTTTACGCGAGCTTAAAGACCGTTAGCGACGAAGCGCGGCGTATAGGCGTGCGCTAATACACGCGGGCGATTTCGCCCCGCTGGAATAATTAAGTCGCGTCTCTTTACAGAGAAGGCAGACTTCAGAAATATCCAAGCGAGCAGCCTGGTAATGGAATCGAGCGAGGACAGTAAAGTGGACTGTCAGATTACTGGTTGGAGCAAATGGACGAGCTGTAACGGCTGCTACGGGTACAAAACTAGTACCAGGGAGATCATGGTAGACCGCATTATAAGTTCCTTCATCTGTCCTTCTTTCTCTCTCTTTCTCTTTCACACATATATTTTCACACTTTCACACACACACATGTACACAAAGCGCGAATTGAATGTAACAATAACGAAGTTGTTGCGTTGAATGACGAGCGATGACATCTCCGCTGCAACTCGCCGCTCGATCGATGAAATTCAATACGCGTTATGTCGAATCGATCACACAATTGATTGATTGATTGGTTGATTGCAAAACGGGGAAATGTGAATGTAAAAATCTCATGAGCAGGTCCCGGCCAAAGATGGAGGTAAGAGCTGTCCGAAGAGAACCGTCCGAAGGAAAAAGTGCAGCAAGGTTCCACCGTGCTGTGAGTATAAATAATGTAACACTTTGTCGTAAAATGGTTCGCCGCTGAGATTACGATAGTAAAGAAATACGATTACGATAATAAAGAGATAAGAAAGAAACTGGACTTGTAATTAAACGAGCGACAATCGAATCTTCGAATTTCGTCAATAAGAGAGCGTCTATCTAATTCTAACGAATATTAAAAAATTTGGCAGCTGAACAAGGCGACGGGAAAAGTCGACGATCCTCACGGGACCAAAATTCGGAATACGAAGTCGAATACGGAACCAAACACGACGCCATACTCAATAAATACAGTAAGCTTCCAAATAATGCCGATTGCGAGTGGACTTAAGATCGACTCGCACGATCGCTCGATCGACAGGCGTTAGTCTGCCGCGAACTCGCGCGAGGAAAATGAACGAGCAAACGGGAATAATCAGACTAAGACAGGAATGATGAAAATAAAATTAATCTGTCGATCTTCATTTTTTGTATTTAAAGTTATTTTACATAAAAATCATTTCACGTAATTAAAATCAAATTATAAAGTCGTTTTATATAATTAAAGTCATCGTGCGCGAACATTAGATTGCTTCGATCGATTGCGAGATTCTGCGCGTCGATGGATTTTTTCACGTTCTCCAAATACGTTTCTCTCTCTCTCTCTTTCTCTCTGCATTTACATGTTCACCGCTCTTTCGTACGAAGTTTCAGTAAACTGCAAAGTGACACACTGGTCGACGTGGTCAGGGTGCAGTGCGACCTGCGGCGACGCGATGCGGCATCGTGTTCGCAGTGTGAAGGTGAAACCACGAGGACTCCGGGCCCGACTTTGTCCACCTCTGGTGGAATTCAAGAAGTGTCCCGTGGCGGAATGTCCGAAGTAACAAAGTGCTCGATGACTTCGTTACCGCCACGACGTTTCGCCGTCGTCCGCTCTCGCCATCATCGGCGAGAAGAAAGTCGGGCAGAAATTTACATGCCGCAATCTATCAATCCTCACGGATCCTATCCCGAACGGGCGCAGCGCGTCCGTTCGGATACTCGAATTTATACGACGACTCTCGCTAGACCTATTATAGATTAGCGACCCTCTCCTTATCCTCTCTCTTTCTCTTTTTCGAACGTGAGGCCATCATGAAGCAGAGATAATACTGGACAATGATCTGATAAAATCTAAGCCGATACTTAACGCTTTAGTACTTAAGATCGCACGTAGGATTCGATAGAATTTTTCTAAGAGTCTGTTATTGTCCTTCTTCGCATGTCTGGAAGGCATTTTCATTGACTTATCTAATTCTCATATTCGCCCGCGATTGAGCAACAATTTTATAGAAATATATTCGCAGAACGTAATATTATTATCGACGCGTGCACCATTTGAAAAAAAAATGCCGGGTTTCTTTTTCACAGATCTCCGCATAAAATCTCGTATTTTACACAATGAGGACTTTCGATACTCCATTTCCGTATCTGAATTATCACACGGCGTGATTTAGTCACGTGTCATGATAAGAACACACGCAATGAAATTTTGGCCAAAGATTGACGATAACAGATCAGTCCAGTGTTGGCTCTGATGCAACATTCTATAATTAGTTTGAGCATGTCAAAGTAGAATTTATTATCGTCGTATGATTTGTTCTTTCTCAAGAGGCTACAGCGGGGAGATAGCGAGGATATATCGGGGAGTTAGTTCTATCTATCGCGTAATATTATTATATACTCACCTTATGTCCTCCAGTGTGACTTATTACGCACAGGAAAGTCGTGCCATTAATAATAACGCTGTCGCATTATTTAGCGATTCGTTGTGTCAATATCGGAGTATTCAATGATAGATTTAACGCGATGACGTATATAATACAATATGCATTCGCTTCATTCGACTCACAATTGTTAAAAAAGAACACACAACGTTACTCGCGCGACGTGGTTAAGTTAAGATGAAATCAATTTGCATTCCAACGCGCGTCGTGCTTAGAAAAAAGAAAAAACGAGAAGATGATTCGTGCGATTAATATTACTCGCAACAACTTGATATTGTGTTTCCGACGTCGATTCTGACCGTTAAGAGAGGAATGAAAAAGATAAAAAGTCAAATAACTTGTGACAAGGTAACGTTACGTTAGATAAGAGATGAAACCGGTCCTTTTTATCGCGGGAATGAGAAGCGCGCGAACATTAAAAGGACCACTCGTTTAAAGATAACGTTTGTTCACAATATGCGCGTATTATATTCGTAGCATTTATCATGCATTACAGATCTCAAAGTAAGACCAAAAGAGCTCGTAATAGCTTCAGTTTGGAAACTGAGAACCACACACGGTATTTTGAAAACTATGACTGTAAAATATGACGTAGACATATCAATAGGTAGTAAAAAAGCCGTTTGTTTAGCGCATGAGGAGTTTCCTTAATCCGCAATTTTCTTCACCCTTCATTGACAATAAATGAAATCATATAGGTGTATGGTACAAAGAAGGAAACAAACGTCATTTTTTGTAAAGGCATTATAATATTCATAATAAAGATGATCGCTATAATTAAGTACACAGTACTTTTTTATTTGCTCTGACTGTTCATACAATATATTCTTTTTCCCATACATACTCGTGTAAGGTATTGGAGAAAAATATATTTTATCATTATTATATGTATAATATATATTTATATCATTAAGATTGACAATAAATCTCATGTAATCTATTGCTTTAGCTAATTAGATACAGTAGTTGCTTATATGTTATTTACAGAGTTGTTTGCATCCTTTCTATTTAAGGGAGTTATTATAAGTAAAATTATGTTCTTCTTGGAAGGTTGCTTTAGAATACTTCCAATATCTTTCACCATATCCGTTATAGTGGGCAATATATTATTCTACATATTAAAAGAAAACATATATGTAATTTTTTAGAAATATATCCTTAATCTCTTAACAATTTCTTTCAACTTGACAATTAATTTCATAATTCCATTCCATTTCTGTATCACATAAAAACTGAAAGAAAATAAAGAAACTCACATCTTTGGCATCCTCCACACTGATACAAATCTTAACCTTATTGCCCTTGTTTAACATTTTCGTCACATTCTTTATCTTTGTTAACAAATCGTGCTTAGTAATATTTGCAGATATGTAGAGAAGTTTAGGACTCTCTGATTTACATTGGATATTGCTGCCATCGATCTGAACGAATTCTGTTTCTTCCAACAAGTTGTTTGTGAGTTTGTAAGTAGCTCGAGACGATTTGCTATCAAGATCATTGACCTGTTTTTGTCCCAAAAAAGCCATTGGATCGAGTGTTTTTTTTATTACTTGAACAGATCCTAATAGTATAAATGTCTCTATTTTTATCTCATTAAATAAAGATTAAACATTTTGCAAAAACATGTGACATTACGTGGAATATTCGTAGAATATATCATGTTATTTATAGATCAAATGTTCATGTTGAAAGATCAACTTCTGAGGTCTACAACTAACCTTAATGAGGTTGAGTTTTCGGCGTTTCGCTATACGCTGGGCGTTCTCCAAATTGGTCACTATCATTGAATCATCTGATAGTAACAACGTGATTTTCGGCACCGGTACCGTCTTCGGTCTCTCTTTTGGTTTGGTCGGAACATTTTCGTTATCCAAAGTGATCGTATTGTGATCACTGAATTTTCGAAATTGGTACACGCCAAGCTTATGTGCCACGTGACGTTGATTGAAATCTTGAGTGAAGTACGTGGCTCTTCGTAAAATTGTCATTAATCTAAGAGTAGCCATATAGTGACAGCTGTTTTCTATTCGTTAACTGAAATATAACCTATAAATTGCGAATATAACCTACAACACCGACGAAATACTAATAAAAGGCCTGTTCGTTTTGTCTGCACTGCTGAACTGGTGCGTTAAGTTACAGTGAGACAAATGTAGTTTTTCTCACTTCAACTTGTTGCACCAGTTCAGCAGTGCAGACAAAACGAACAGGCTTAAAGATAGTGTTAGGGTGCGGTCCATCAATCGCTACAAATGCTTCGAAGCGTTTTTACTTCTCTCTCTTCCTTCGTTTGCATCCGAGAAATAGAACGAGAAAGAGAAACGCTTCAAAGTATTTGTAGCGGTTCCCGGACCGCACTCCATGACTTACGGGATTTTGAACGCTAACGCCCTCTTAGAAATAACGTAGTTGGAATACAAAGTTGTAGCTCGAAATTAACATAAACATAAATAGTAACAGATATAGGGTAATAACACCGATGAAGTAATGCTAAAGACTGTCAGTCCCGGCCTGATCAAAATTATGAGTTAATAAATAATAGATTGTAAATAAGATTACGAGCAACATGTCTACTAAAGACAAACACGCCTTGAAAGAAGTAATCAAAACACCAGAAAAGCAGAATGATACAGTGACCTGGAATCTGGACAGTGTGCTGTTGCGAACATTTTTACTAGTCACTTGCATCAAGATGCTCTTGATTCCTACTTAGTGAGTGATTTTGTGAGGTTTCTTTGGCAGCAAATCCATGTCGAGATTCATCATTATATAAATTATCATTGTAAATTTAATCCACAGTCATTCCACTGATTTTGAAGTACACCGTAATTGGCTTGCGATCACATATAATTTACCTCTTAAAGAATGGTATTTAAATGCACAATCTATGT
Organism: Harpegnathos saltator; assembly: GCF_003227715.2. Lineage (NCBI taxonomy): Eukaryota > Metazoa > Arthropoda > Insecta > Hymenoptera > Formicidae > Harpegnathos > Harpegnathos saltator. The sequence continues at coordinate 326,143 of NW_020230643.1, forward strand.
GGACTCTGGACTACCCTCCTCTGTTTGCATGGTTTGAGTACTGCCTCAGTCAGGTAGCAGTGTTCTTCGATCCTGAAATGGTCAAAGTGGAGAATTTAAATTACTTATCATCAAATACTGTATACTTTCAAAGAGGTAGTGTTATACTAGCTGATTTGATGTTTGCATATGGAGTAAGAAAGTACGTATGTTTATGGTTGAATTGTACTTTCAGAATAAGATAAATATTTCTAAATATTCTTTGGACATATACAGCTTCTTCATAGGATTTGAGAAAAAACTAAAGAATCCACAAACTAAAACAAAAATATTTGCTATTGATAAAATTCATTAATATAAGAAATATAGCTTAGCAGATATATGGAAAGATCAATAAAGATAAATTCTTAATTTTTGCATAATCTTGTAATCTCTAACATATTTTCTTTCCAGAACAGGTAGAATATTTTTTAAATCCACAAACAGTAATGTAGTCTTTATGCTTTTATCCCTATGCAACATAGGACTATTGATAGTGGATCATATACATTTCCAGTACAATGGCTTCCTACTTGGTATCCTGTTAGTGTCAATGGCAAATGTGTCAATGATCAGTGAGCAGGTAAATTCTGCAATACATTCTTGGGATTTGCTCACAGATGTAAAAAGTAATTTATGTTTTAGATGTCTATATTGCAAGGTGCTGCATGGTTCGCTGTTTTACTCAACCTAAAACACTTGTATGTTTATGTAGCACCAGCATACATTGTCTGGCTACTAAGGTCATATTGCTTGAACAGTGGGAAATTCTTCAAACGTATATTCATGCTCAGTCTTATCGTTCTGACTATCTTAGCAGTTTCATTTGGTCCTTTTGCAACTCAATTACCACAGGTACTGAATATTCCTTTAACAACTAAACTTTTTTTTTTAATTTTTCTGTTTCATAACTTGAAGTTTCTCTTCAGGTGATTTCCCGTTTGTTTCCGTTTAAAAGAGGTCTGGTACATTCATATTGGGCTGCAAATGGTTGGGCTCTGTATATTGGTGTGGAAAAAGTGCTATCTGTGATATGGAGACATTTAGGATGGTTAAAAGATGTTAAATCAGCAGTGATGACTGGTGGTTTAGTGCAGGAACAGGTCTTTCTTATATTGCCCACTCCAACCCCTCTCGTTACATTCCTCTTGACTTTTTTGGCAATACTTGTGAGTTCATTACGATTATTTAGATCTGGGAAATATAAATGATATAATGTAGTGTAATATATAACTCTTGTTTTTCCATTACAGATATTTTATATTTATCAATATATTTTATATAATTATACATCTCTTTATATAAATTATATTAAATAATTATAATTATATTGCAGCCTGTGCTATGGTGCCTATACTGTAAAAAGCAGTACATGAACTCGAAATATTTTGTTAGATGTATTGTTCTATGTGCTTTAGGATCGTTTATGTTTAGCTGGCATGTACATGAGAAAGCCATACTGACCGCGATCATTCCTTTGTGGTGAGTATCGAATCCTCAGTATCGAACGTCATATTTTATCAAAAGTTCACGATTACGTAATTTAAAATATATGTTTACTGAGTTCCAATCTCATGAAAACTAAATCGATTATAAAATTTTTACACATTAATTTTCACTATCATCGGACCATTTCAATAAAGCAATAATTGTTGATATATCGATAGAACAGTAGTATTATATATGTGATTAAAACCAATCATAATGACTTTCCAGCGTTCTCGCGGCGATAGACGAGGAAGATGCGAGGACTTTTATAATCCTAAGTAGTGCCGGACACACCGCTATCCTGCCATTATTATACCCCGATAATCTGTCCCTATTAAAGATAATATTGTCGCTGACATATATGTTCGCATCGATTACAGTTCTAATGAATCACCATGGCAGGCCTTTGTTGCGATTGCACGAGTGGTTGTATGTAATTCCTCTGCCGTTAGTCACGATCTACGAAACGGTACTGCACAAGTTGCTGTTCGCTGACAGATTGCCATTCTTACCATTAGCATTTACTTCCATATACTGCGCGATCGGTATTACTTACTGTTGGATATTATATTACTGTATGTATCTGCGAGTTAATGTCCACACCGATGAAAAAACGACAGTTAGCAAATTGAGACGTCAAAGAATGAAGGATAAACGATCTTAAAAACAATCGCGAGAGGTCTATATGTATTCTCGAAATAAAGTTTATACATTCTATACGAGAGGTGCGTTGTTCTTTTCGTAAAAAAAAGTACTCTTAGATCCACTATTGAAAGCATTGAAAAGCTTTATTGAAAAGAACAAACATATGTATATCAAGCATTCATGTTACCTGCGTCGTGGCAGCGGATGAAACTGGAAATTGACGATGAAAACAATTCACTTTGATCAGGTATACTGCTCTTACTCACGTCACAGCCATGAAATGCCACTATCACAAGTCAGAGTAGGAAAGTGTTGACCAAGGCAAATTATTTCTCATCAATTTCTGATTACATTCCGCGGACGAAATGCTCGATCAATGTTTTGTTTGCGTAATTCTTATAAGGTCTCTGTAAAATTCCTGTAAAATATCTCCTCATATCTAGTTTTGGATAGATGCAGCTTGAAATACATGAGTGATAAAAGTTTTAAGAAAATTAGCGTTACACGCATTATATCACGCATTTATACCACTTTTGATCGGTGCTTTAATCATCGAGATTCATTTTTGTTGGTTGATAACGAATCGCCTTGTGCTTCTTCATTTCGAACTCATCGTGATTATCTTCGAAGCATACAGGACAGTATAGATCGCCGGTGCAACCCATGCAATGCACAAGATCTGCTGTCTGTTCACACATCACACATGTAGGTTTCTCATCTTCATCTTCGCCCTCATGCGGAACCTACGTAATTATTCACATTGAATTTAGAACGACGATATACATTCATTCATCTACCTATATATTTACCTCAGAGTCCATTGCCTCTACATCTTCCAATTCTTCCTTCTCATATTTAGCTTCTAACATTGCTTCAGATAAAGCTTTGTTAATTAACTTCTTTGTCACTGCCTCTTCATCATCGTCAATTTCTTCCCTCTTACTTTCATTAACATCCTGTAAAATGTACAATCGATGGTCATAACTTTATATTTTAAGTCTGTGCTTTCATCTACTTACTGTCTTATCACCATTGTCCCGCAAGGAATTCAGTTTTTCTTGGATCTCCTTGCAGGGGTCATCAGTTGAGGATATCTCCAGTTGATCCAAATACTCCTGGATCAAATCATCTGTTTTCTCTTGGTCAGTTCTTGTATCTACCTGATGTATCTAAAATTAGAAATCAATAAATATCTGTTGGTGAATATATAATATATAATTTACATACATTTGTGACATTACTATTCCCATTAGCTTCTGGATCTTGATCTTTTAACAATGCCAATCGTCTTCTTATTTCATCAACACTAGGCAATGGAAGGTTTTGTTCTTTATTTTTCAGTTTTTGTAATCGATCAACAATTTCTTGATCAGCTGGTTCTAGTCCTTTCTTAAACTGATCCCAGCGATTTGTGTGCTTATATATCACTACTGGAGGCCTAGTTGGGTTCTCTAACGAATCCAACCTGATAAAAAAAGAAATATTACGATGTATTGAATTTTTTAAGTTATTTTATATGTAATAAGAATTCATTTTCTTACTTCCTAGTGATATCAATCGGTGCAAGTGGCTCTTCACTTGCTTCAGGTGGTGATGTGTCACTCATGGAAGTTTCAGGACTTGATTTTTTCATATTGTTTAATTTACTGTAACAACATCCACAGATCTTTTTTGTTCCTAAATTAGGAACATTACACTTATATTTGAGGCACTTGTTGCAGTAAGAAAAGCCACAGCTTGGACAACCAATCTATGCAACAGGAAAAAAATAAATAATTGATGATAAAATATATATAACAAATGGTAAAAGGACGATTTCTTTTTTTTAACAAAATTAATTCGATGAGTTAGTAGTTATTAGACTGAACATACTGATACTTACGTTTTTTGTGAAGAATGAAAATTTTGCTTGGCAAGTATTGCAAGACATTCCCTTGACTCTTTATCGATATATTTTTAGCATGACAAAGAAGTATCATATAAAACAAGAGTACACCTTAAGGGTCTACAGGAGCCAGAGACAAATCCAGCGTTGACTTTGGAGGCTTCGTGCGGCGAGATCGCGAACCAACACCGTGCGCGCGAGCGCAAGAGCAGTAAGGTTGGGTCAAGTCAGTTTGACAAGGACGAACAATCGATCACACTGTCCTTGTCTTACTCACTCGGGCATTTCGCTGGCCGATACACAGCGAGAAAACGCTTTTCAGGCTTTTGGGTGAGTGAGCCAAGCGTCGCAGCGACTCACGTGCAATACCATTTTACAAATTGACGTATTTTGTCTAGCTGACGTTATATATCACCGCCAAATTGTTATAGCATGTTCCTTATATTATTCCCGAGATCCTCACAAAGCCAGATTTTGCAATCCGACCGTCCAAAATTTATGAAAAATAAATGAAGCGTCCGCCGTACGAAGCATCGCAGCGAATCACTCCAAAAATTATCTTACAAGATGCAAAATTTCGCCTCGTTGACGATACGTATAACTGCTAAACTGTTACAGCATCTTCCTTGAACTATCCCCGAGGACCTTACACAGCCAGATTTTACAATCCGGCCGACCAAAATTTATAATATATATAAATAAAGCATCAGCCGTACCAGGAGTTGCAGCGAGTCAGGTGGAATACCATTTTACAAGAAGCAATATTTTGCCTTATTGACGTAATATATGACCATGAACTTGTTATGGTATCTTCCTACAACTATTTCCGAGATCTCTACAGAGATAGATTCTACAAATAGGCTATCAACAATTTATTATACATAAATAAAGCGTCAGCTGTACCAAATCGCAGCGAGTCAGGCGGAATACAATTTAAATACAAGAACAGATATATTGCCTCGTTGACTATATATACAACCGCCAAATTATTATGGTGTCTTCATTGAACTATCCCCAAGAACCCTACAGAGATTTTACAATCCGGCCGTCAAAAATTTATCATACATTAATAAAGCGTTCGCTGTACCAAGCGTCGCTGCGAGTCACTCGAAATATCATTTCACGACATGCAATATTTCGTCTCTTTGACGATACGTATTATTACCAAATTGTTGCAGCATCTTCTTCATACTATTCCCGAGATCGGTACAAAGCCAGATTTCGCAATCAGGCCGCCTAACATTTATCGTATATAAAAGACTGTACCGAGCATTGCAGCATGTCACGTACAATTTTGGAACATGAGAAATATTGCCTCGTTAACAAGTGCGCCGACTTGGGAAAAATATTGGGGGGGCAAGAGGTCCTTTTTTTTAGTAATCCTTACATTACCAGGGGGAGGGGTGAAAGTATTTAGAAGTATAGAAGTAGGTTATATAAGATGTTAAAAGTTAACTTATAAAGTAGGATATTTTGGATTAAAAAAAAATTATCATCTTACAATTTTGCGTTGTTGTTTACAAAATGATAAAGGTCTTTTGATACAAAATGACTTAATTTATAAGTATGCGAGAGCGTTGAACTTAAGTTTTAACCTTACATATTTGCATATGTTACGTCCTAGAAGAGGAGCGCAACTTTCCGTTCGCGAGTAAGGCGAACCTCGTTCGTAACCGCATGCCATCGAACGGGTCAGAGACCCGACGAGTCCCTTTACTCAGACACCGACGTACGACGAGCGGTCCGTTTTTCGGTCAAGGACGCGAGTCCCTTTACCGAGGATAAGACCATGAGTTGACTGTTGGAAGGTAGGGTGATTTTGAAATTAATTTGTGATAATAACTATTAACAGATTTATTAAAATAAAGATGACAAAATTATATAACGGCACGGTTTGAATTAACAAATTTATGAATAATAGGATATAACGATGCGGATTGAATTTTTACAGGTTTATTAAGATGAATAGCGACCCAAAATGATGTAATTGAATGGTTTGAACATGACAATTATACTTAGATGAATGAGTGTATGTGTGTGTATAAGTATATGAAATGGAAAAAGAAAGGGATGGGAAAGGGAACGAATATGAATAGGAAGTTCAAGGGTGGAATAAATAAAATAGAAGTAGGAAGATAAAGTAAAGAAAATAAAACTTACTACTGATTCAGGATGAGTTTACACAAGCAGAAGTGAAAATGGCGCAGATCTGCGTAGGTGTTCTCGTTTCCAATATTCGTATTCCGATTGAGGCACCAAATAGTCGTTCACTTATATAAAGAGGAAGCCCGCACTTTTTCCAAAATCCGAATGTTTGAATATTTGAATACTAAATATTTGAATGAACTGGAATTATGAAGATTTGAATCTGAGTCCTAATGCTCAAGATTTGAATATCCGAGTTCTGAATATCTGAGTTTTGAATATCTGCGTGAGAGTGCGAGTCTGAGCTTTTTCGTTTCCGTGTCCTTCTGTCTCTCAGAGTAGTGTCGCGGAGGCGGATTACCGCGGTTTTTATACTGATAATCGGAGGCAGAAGCTATCATGGTGGGTAGAGAGATAGCCCTTTTAGGGAGGGGTGAAACCCTAAGGAGAATCCAATGAAGTTAAAGATTTTGTTACTAATTTTTATTATTGGTCCTGGTTGACAGTAGTGGGAAAAAGTCTTAGCCATTAGCGAAGTTAAAAGACATTGTGGAGACAGTTAGTTTTTGGAGATATGAATATGGAAGGGCTAAAGGGTGGAGCGTTGGTGTCTCATAATTTTAAGTGGATATGATATGATTGGCTGAATGAATTAGGCGCGACAAGCGTGGAGGTGGTGGATTCTTGAGATAGAGAAATGTATACAAGCGGCCGGCTGGAAAAATTAAAATGCCGTAAATCAAAGGCTGAGATCAGATTTTACGACTATCAGTGAAGTAAACTTTGTTGGTTAACTGATAGGGCACATATGGTTTTGGATTGGGAAGATATAAGTTTCAAGTTTTAGAGCAGGAATGCTCTGAGTTGCTTTGTTTTACTGAAGGTTTGTTAGCGCGGAGTTTCAAATTTTTATAGCTAGGACGACGGACACACTTGGCGAACACTACCTAGATATAAACTTTAAACGAAGACGTAGATTTTTACAACAGGACACTGTTTCCTGTTATGGAATTTTCCCGAATCGCCTTTCATTTGGCGCGACGGCTGTTCGCCAGATGGGTCTGTTTCCTAATTTATATTTATATATGTATATATTCCTATTATAGTTATATTAGGAGAATATAAATCCGCGAGAAGAAAGAATTTTTGCTAATTAAATCTACAGGACGTAACACATCATTGATATATTTGTCTTGTGGACGTTGAAGATGTTACCACGTTGAGGTTAAAATGACGATTGTGCATCTCACAGCATAGCAAAGTCGTTAAATCCTTTTCTGTATCGTCCGTCGGTCATTGAGCTATCCTTATCAATCACTGTGAAACCATATTTATCCTCCCAACATTTGCAACACAATGTACTGAAATCCTCATATGACATGTCAGTGTTCACATGATCGTTGTACACATGTTTCAAGTTGGTACCATCCTGTTTAAGGAGAATCAGAAGATTTGCATTGTCCCGTATAAGATGCTTGGGTATTTTTGCGTACGTCTGACAGAGATAGAAACAGTCAACGCTCGAATGACGACCCATTGCAAAGTATTCTCTTATCGTATCTTGTTTGTCACATGCAACGTCATCAAAGATAAAAATAGAATTTTTGGGCGCTTCGGTCGTTGGAATCACATCGCTGTTATTGGAGAATGTAAAGTATCCAATTTCATCTATTGATTTCAGCAGATTTTCCAAGTAGCGATATTTAGGTTGTTGCAACGATTTCGAGTACACGTACAAGTTCTCGAAACGTAGACCGTGCAGACTTTCCAACAAGCTGATGAGAATGTTTGTCTTGCCGCAATTCGAGGGACCGCATATGATGCCGCGTATGGTGTTCGGAAGCATGTTTCCATGCCTGCGCGCCTCTTGCTCAAGCATTGATTCCGTTCTATTGTCGAAATTTGTCACGTATATCGACGTTGGTTGCTTCACGAACCGCATGTTTCCCCCGTGAGTCGCAAAATAATTTAAATGTGACGCTGATTTAACTATATATATATAAGCGCATCAATCTTGGAAACACTCAGTTTAGAAAATGTTCCTCCTGTTAACAGATACCCATGATATTCGAGAGCTAACCTCCGAACAACTGAAATATATACCGAAGATTGTTCTGTTACGCGAATTTGCAAAGTATATTGACGATTTGCAGGATAGACTCCCGGAACATTTAAGAGTCGATCCAGAGGTTCAGCAGTATCGTCGGTGTTTGGAACATTACAATCGTCCGTAGCAGCAAACACATATCGACGGTCCAGCACCGCTGATCAGGGACTGTAGTGAATGTCGTCGACAAAAGTCAAAGTCGGCAGTGGTCTATTGAATCGCGCGATAAATGCGCTTCCTATCGAACTACACATTCCCGGATATCAATTTTATGGTCCTGGAACTCGCTTGGTAAAACGATTGGTCAGAGGTGACCAAGGCATTAATTCATTGGACGCGGCGTGTCGTGAGCACGATATAGCCTATTCGCGTAGCAACAATCTCACCGATCGGCACGCGGCGGATGAGATTCTCGCTGTGAAAGCGCGGAAACGCATAACTTCGAAAGAATCAACTCTAGGCGAGAAAGCTGCTGCTGCAGTCATTTGGGTTGCTATGAAAGCCAAAATGAAAATCGGCATGGGCATGGGCACGAAGAAAAAGAAGTCGTCCAAGAAAGAAATCCGAAAACGAGCACTTCCAGTAACAAAACGGGGTGGTATTTTACCAGTTCTAGCATTACTGGGAGTTCTCGGTTCACTAGTCGGTGGAGCGGCGGGTGTCGCAAAAGCGGTGAATGATGGCAAAGCCGCGCAACGCCAGCTGGAAGAATTAAAACGTCATCATCGCGCAATGGAAGGTCGCGCTACGAAAGGTCGCAGAATCTATCTTGCTCCATACAAGCGCGGGAAAGGCGCTGCAGAAAAAAAAAAAACGTCAAAGAAACGCTAAAATTATCCACGGGTGCAATGACTAATGTACAGTTGGAAAGACTAGCGAGGCGTATGCGTATATCTTTTTTTCGAGGTGTTTTCATGCGTGACGCCTTACCCATGGATGGAGTACGTCAAAACGAGAGCGGTATTGTAAATTTAGACAACACAGAGGGACCAGGTACTCACTGGGTGGCGTATGCGAAAAGAGGAAATCGCGCAGTATATTTTGACAGTTTTGGTAATCTTCGACCACCCAAGGAATTGATTCGATACCTTGAGAAAGATGTAGTGAAAATTTTGTACAATCGCACATCATATCAACATTACAACCAGAGCATTTGCGGACAATTGTGCTTGTAGTTTCTTCAAACGGTAGAGGATCAATTTAAATGATGATGACATTCCACTAATAGCAGTCAGTATTCGTTCGGCAGTTTGCAAACATGTCGCTAACGCTTACGTTGACTGGCAACAATAGCACCCTTACGGTGAGCTACTTTCCCGCTATAGATTTGAGCGATAGTGATTAGGAGCTCGGTTTAACGGATTTCGAAGCATATAATACGATACCAAACGTAAATTCGTCGAATAATAAATTTTACTATGATGCTAACGATGAAGAAATTACGATTCCTGAAGGATCGTACGAATTGCGCGCCATATACGAATATCTGACGTGCAATTTTACATTCTCCAAAAGCAGTGCGTTCCAAAAATAATCCATATAGAGATGACGAGAATGAATATCCTATAATAATTCGTGCCAATAATAATACGATGAGGAGTGAAATAAAATGTGCTTATAGAATAAATTTTAGCAAATTAAATAACATTGGCTCGCTATTGGGATTCTCATCGAGTCGTATATTAGAACCGCATCGATGGTACGAATCGGACGCACCGATTAAGATTATCAACGTGAATATCATTCGTATAGAATGCAGCGTTGTCAGTGGTGCGTACAGTAACAGTATGCGTGTACATACGATACATGAATTCTCGCCTAAGGTGCCACCAGGATATAAGATATCGGAAACACCGACACATGTCATTTATCTTCCAATCATCGCACGGAACATTACAGATTTAACGGTGCGTGTAGTTGATCAAGAAGGACAATCGCTCGATTTTCGAGGAGAAGAGATTACCGTTAGATTGCACGTACGACGGCGACGATAATAAACGTAATCTATAAAATGCTTGTGGTGAATCAATCCCTCGTTCGAAAGAAACTCAGCGCGTTGAACGTTGAATTTTTGAAATCTCTGGGATTCATCGTACGAAACGATTGAGAAAGATGATTGACATTTTGAACATTGGAAGTGAACCGGTCTTTGACGCGCACATTGTCAAGATTGAGACACATACGTACAATCCATACGCTAACACAACGTTTAGACATAGCGACGAGATACGAATACCCATACAGCAGCAGGATTTATACATATTGCCATGTGAGAGTTATCTCTATGTCGAGGGGAAGGTGACGAAACAAGTTGCAGTCGATGGTGCGACTGTAACGTTGGGATATAATGGCGTTGCATTCATGTTTGATGAGATCCGTTATGAACTGGATGGTGTAGAGATTGATCGTAACAGAAACGTGGGAATAACTTCAACGCTCAAAAACTATGTATCGATATCTTCAGACAAAAATGCCATCATGAAAAATGCCGCGTGGGATACGACTGACACTATTTCGCCGGGTACTTCAACTTTTGTGTACCGCTCAACGTTTTGCTAGAATTCTGTGAAGACTACAAACATATAGTGATTAACGCGCGTCACGAATTGATTCTATTACGATCGCGCAGCGACAACAACAGTCTACTAGGATCTTCAGCGCTGGATCCCAAGATTGAGCTATTCAAGATACAATGGCGAATGCCTCACGTAATCTTGAACGATATCAATAAACTTTCCATGCTGAAAACTTTGGAGGATGGACGATACCTGAGTATGAGTTTCCGCTCGTAGGATCTGTATGAATTTCCTCTACTGCAAAGCACGACCAAACACTTGTGGACCGTCAAAACTGCTACTAATTTGGAGAAACCTCGATGCGTTATCTTTGCGCTGCAGACTGGCCGGAAGAATGTCATGTCGGAAAATATAACTCGTTTCAATGACTGCAAATTGATCAACGTGAAGCTCTATCTGAATTCAGAGTGTTATCCATATGACGACATGAATTTGGACTTTACAAAAAATAAATACGCCGTACTTTACGATATGTATAGACGTTTTCGTAAATCGTATTATGGATGCGACAATGCTGAGGCATAGTTAACAACTACCGACTTTCTGCGGCTAGGTCCTTTTGTGATTATCGATTGCTTGCGTCAAAATGAGTCCGTCAAGAGTACCACTGTGGATGTGCGCATAGAATTTGAGTGTAAGGAGAATATACCGGCGAATACTACCGCATATTATCTCATCTTGTATGATCGTGTAGTTGAATACAGCCCGCTAACCAACATGGTGCGCAAACTTAACTAACATCAGAAAGTATGTACGAGAAAAGAATAATACATGCAACAAAGTGCTATAAACAACATTTCTCTCCCGGACGTGTCGAAGAATATTTCACCATGGATGTGCCGACTTTTGTGGATCTACAAGGGTACATGGTTAGAAAGAGATTTATTGTAAAAGAAGCGGCGATACTGAAGAATGGAACTATTCTTTCACACTACATCTTCACGAGTCCGATGCCATGGCATCTGCTCACAAGATCAGACAAATCGAGAGCCTACTGGTTAACGGCTAATTATCATAGATTACGATGGGAAGATGGAACCGTCAAATACTGCAGAGCTGAACATTTGATTACTACCGTTGTAGTGGGTGATATGTATGGCGAGCTTGAAGATATCGCATCTCAACTTGTGTATGTAAAGGGGCATGAGAAGCGGGAATGGTTGTTACATTTTCTGGATGACAATGTGAGAAGCAACGTGATCATTAGGACCGTGGACACCGATTATGATGACATGTCTTCTCTGCAAAAATTGAATAATACTTTTCAATGTAATAATCATATGAAAAATTGTGCCTTACAGAACGTACTAAACATTTTCAATTGGTGGTCTTGGAGAGAATTGTACGACGCTTAATAATATTATTTCAAATGTACAGATGTTTCTTCCAACACACTTATTCCCTTTCATCTCTTAGGATTTTATATGATAATTGTGTTTGATAAAAAATACAGTTCTTTATTTGCGGTATGATGATTATTAGACGTCCGATAGACGTTCGAGAGACGTTCGAGAGACGTCCGATAGACATTCGATAGTAATCGCGGGGCCCAGGTTCGACCCTACCTACACCGCCGTCATGTTTGTTCTTTTGACGTATGCGTGACGTCACGGTCGCCATCTTACCTGTAACGTGACGTCTACTAGCAATAGGCGATGGTGGTCCAGAAGATTCGAGCGCTCGATAGCAACCGCGGGATCCAGGTTCGAGCCTGGCCTACACCGCCGCCATGTTTTTTCTTTTGACGTATGCGGACGTCATCACACACATACTGTAAGAACCTTCACTAGACGTCTACTAGCAACAGGCAGCAATGGTCTAGGAGGTTCGAGCGTCCGATAGCAACCCGCGGGGGCCCAGGTTCAAGTCTACCTACAGCCCGACGCGTTTTTCTCTCGTAACGTCACGGCCGCCATCTTGTTCATTGAATCAAAAATTCTGGGGTGGAGCAGGAGCTTTCGAAGTGACGTTACCTCTGAATTTATCTTTACTATGGAAAAAAGTGAATTTCGTGTTTTGATTAAACATTGCTTCCTGATGGGAAAAAACACTGTTGAAGCAAAGGCATGGCTTGATAAATGTTACGGCACATCTGCCCCACCGAATTCAACCATCAAATATTAGGTTGCTGAGTTTCGTCGTAACCGTACGAGCACAAATGATGCACCACGTTCAGGAAGGCCAAATGAGGCAGTTACTCCAGAAAACATCCAGAAAATCAGTGAAATCGTGTTGAATGACCGCAAAGTGAAATTGAGTGAGTTAGCTAACATCATAGGCATCTCAAAGGAACGCGTTGGTCATATCATTCATGAATATTTACACATGAAAAAGCTTTGCGCGCGTTGGGTGCCGCGTTTTTTGACAATTGAGCAAAAAGCGGAACGTGTTCGACTTTCAAAGCAAAATCTGGCCCTGTTTAACCGCAATAAGAAGGAGTTTTTGCGTCGATTTGTCACAATGGATGAAACATGAATCCATCACTACACACCGGAGTCCAATCGGCAGTCAGCGGAGTGGTTATTGCCTGGTGAAAGCCGTCCGAAGCGTCCGAAGACACAACAATCAGCCGGCAAGGTTTTGGCCAGTATTTTTTGGGATGCGCATAACATAATATTCATTGATTATCTTGAACATGGTAAAACTATCAATAAAGAATATTACTGTACATTACTGGATCGATTGGATGACGAGGTCAAGGTCAAACGGCCACATTTGGCAAAGAAAAAAATTTTGTTTCACCAAAACAATGCTCCAGCTCACTCAGCTCGCTATACGACCGATAAATTAAAGAAATTGCGCTATGAATTGGTCCCGCATCCCCCGTATTCTCCAGACCTGGCCCCCAGCGACTAGGGGGGGGGGGTAAGCGAGCCAAAGCTCCTCTTCGACCACCGCCCCAGGGGAAGGGGAAGCCAGCCAGATGCTCGCTTCGACCGTCGCTCCCCTTTCCGCCCCTCACGCCCGCCTCTAAGGCTGGGTAGGGGGAAGCCGACAACGCCTGCGCTTCGACTTCCGTTCCCAACCAGGAGGGGCGCCGCCAGGACATGCTGTGCGGACGACTAATCCACCTTCTCAGCCAGCCGCCCTACGTTTGGATGGTTTGTTGGGGCACCGGGAGACCCCGCCCGATGCCCCATACTCCCACCCGGCGGTTACAGGGGGAAAAAGTCCCCTGACCGCCGGGCGCTCTCTGCCCTGTGGGAAGAGGGTGTAAGGGTGGTTACCACCCCCCATCCTTCACACCAGATTAATTATTGCGGGGAGAGCTGCTGACTGACCGTAACAATGCCAAAGTCGTATTCTCTCCACCCCTTATCCTAATGCTACTGCCGTTTAAGGGGGATAGGTGATTGACGGAAGAGGTGAGGTGGGTCACATCACAACGCCATTCTCTTCCTGCCATTGTGTGGCCGGCTGTGTCGTTGCCGTCGCTGATTACTTCCCATGACCGGTTGCCTATTACCCGTCGTTGCAGTTGGCGTACGTCTGGGTGCACTTGGTCGAGCGTCGCGGCGTCCCGCTTGCGCCCCATCCTGGGGGGCATCACCCCCTTGGAAGGGGAGGAGCAGGCTGAGGGAGTGACGGTGACGTTGGTCGCACCATCCTCCGTAGTTCCTCCTCCTCGAAGAAGTTGGCGTCCCCATTCCTGATCCTACTCCTCCCTGCTCTCCATATTCGGTGGCGTTCCCTCCGCCTCCGTACTCTTCCCCGCCCTACTGCCTCTCTGCGGATCTCCTCCGCGGCCTCCTTCTGCGACAGGACCGTCTCGCAGAAGGACCACAGCACTCACCGCACCAATCGCACCCACCGCACACACCACACGCATCGCAACCAACGCAACAACCGCAACCTCCGCACCCACCGCACGCACCACACCCACCGCACGCACTGTACGCACAGACACCAACGAACCTACTGCACGCACCGCACCCACTGCAAGCCGCACACCCACTGCACCCACCTAACCCTACACACACACCGCACGCTCCGAACGCACCGCACGCACAGCACGCCAACTCCCACCGCACCCACCGCACCCTCCGGATCCTCCGCACACACCGTATGTACCGCACGCACCGCACGCACCGCACCCACCGCATGCACCGCACGAACCGCACGAAACACAACCAACGCACCAACCGCAAACTGCGTACCCACCGCACGCACCGTACGCACAGACACCAACACACCAACTGCACGCACCGCACCCACTGGTAGCCACGCACATATCGCACCCTCCTCACCCTCCGCACCCGCCGCACGCACCGCTCTCACCGCACTCACTTCTCTCACCGCACACATAATATGAACCGCACCCTCCGCACGCACCGAACGCACCGCACATTCCGCACGCTCCGCACGTACAGCACGCACGCGAATTCGGTACGCGCAGTACCGAACGCAGCGTACGCAACGCACGCCCATTCCCACCGCACCCACCGCACCCTCCGCACCAGCCGCATCCACCGCAAACATCGCACGAACCGCACGCACCATACGCACCGCACACACTGCACCCACCGCACGCTCCGCACCCACCGCACACACAGAACGCACCGCAGGTACCGAACGCAACGCACCCACCGCACGCACTGCACCTACCGCACGCAACACACGCCCCGCACCCACCGAACGCACCGCACCCACCGCACCGACCGCACGCAACGCACCCGCCGCACACACCGTACCCACCACACCCAACGCACCCACCGCACGCACCGCATCCACCCAACGCATTGCACCCACCTCACCCGCTGCACCCACCATACGCATCGCACGCACAGCAACCACCGCACGCACTGCACATACCGCACGCTCCGCACGTACCGCACGCACCGCACTCATCGCACGCACGGCACGCACCGCACACAACGCACGCTCCGCACCCACGCAACCACCGTGCTCACTGCACCCAACGCACCCACCGCACCCACCGCACGTACCGAACCCACCGCACTCATCGCACGCACTGCACATACCGCACGCACCACACGTACCGCACGCACCGCACGCTTCGCATGCACCGCACGCACCTCACGTATCGCACGAACCGCAAGCACCAAATGCACCGCACATACCAAACGCACGGCACACACTGCACGAAACGCACACTCCGCACCTACCGTAACTACCGTACCCACTGCACCCACCGCAACCACCGCACGCATCGCACGCACCTCAACCAACGCATCAACCGCAACCTCCGCACCCACCGCACCCACCGCACCCATCACACGCACTACAGATACCGCACGCACCGCTAGTACCGCACGCACCGCCCGCATCGTACGCTCCGCACGCACCTCACGTACCATGAAAGAAGGAGGGCGTACTAGGTGGCGACGGGACGCCGTGCGTTCGGGACCTGTATCTCATTTTTCGTTCCGAGGAGAGAAAAACATCGAGAGCGCGGTAGTCGACCGGGAATCGAACCCGGGTCTTTCGCTTGCCGGGCGACTGCTCTAGACCACTGAGTTATCTGACGCTCCGCGCTCACGTACCGCACGAACTGCAAGCTCCAACTGCACAGCACGTACCACACGCACCACACGCACCGCACGCAACGCACGGGGGGCATCATCCCCTTGAAAGGGGTGCAGCAGGCTGAGGGAGTGACGGTGATGTTGGTCGCACCATCCTCCGTAGTTCCTCCTCCTCGGAGAAGTCGGCGTCCACCTTCCTGATCCTACTCCTCCCCGCTCTCCACAGGCGGTGGCGTTCCCTACGTCTCCGTATTCTTCCCCGCCCTACAGCCTCTCTGCGGATCTCCTCCCCGGCCTCCTTCTGCGAGAGGACCGCCTCGCAGGACCACCGCACTCATCGCACCAATCGCACCCACGGCACACACCGCACGCACTGAAGCCACCACACGCACCGCACGCAACGCACGCAACACACGGGGGCATCACCTCCTTGAAAGGGGAGCAGCAGGCTGAGGGAGTGACGGTGATGTTGGTCGCACCATCCTCCGCAGTTCCTCCTCCTCGGACAAGCCGGCGTCCCCCTTCCTGGTCGTACTCCTGCCCGCTCTCCACAGGCGGTGGCGCTCCCTCCGCCGCCCTATTCTTCCCCGCCCTACTGCATCTCTGCGGATCTCCTCCACAGACTCCTTCTGCGAGAGGACCGCCTCGCAGAAGGACCACAGCACTCACCGCACCATTCGCAACCACCGCACACACCGCACGCACTGCACGCACCGCACGCAACGCACGGGGGGCATCGCCTCCTTGAAAGGGGAGCAGCAGGCTGAGGGAGTGACGAAGATGTTGGTCGCACCATCCTCCGTAGTTCCTCCTCCTCGGAGAAGTCGGCGTACACCTTCCAGATCCTACTCCTCCCCGCTCCCCACAGGCGGTGTCGTTCCCTCCGCCACCGTATTCTTCCCCGCCCTACTGTCTCTCTGCGGATCTCCTCCGTGGCCTCCTCCTGCGAGAGGACCGCCTTGCAGAAGGCCCACCGCACCTACCGCACCATTCGCAGCCACCGCACACACCGCACGCACTGCACCCACCGCACGCACTGCACCCACCGCACGCACCGCACGCATCGCACGCAACGCACGGGGGGCATCGCCAACTTGAAAGAGGAGCAGCAGGCTGAGGGAGTGATGATGATGTTGGTCGCACCATCCTCCGTAGTTCCTCCTCCTCGGAGAAGCCGGCGTCCCCCTTCCTGATCCTACTCCTCCCCGCTCCCCACAGGAGGTGGCGTTCCCTCCGCCTCTGTATTCTTCCCCGCCCTACTGCCTCTTTGCGGATCACTTCCGCGGCCTCCTTCTGCGAGAGCACCACCTCGCAGAAGGACCACCGCACTCACCGCACCTATCGCACCCACCGCACACACCGCACGCACTTCACCCATCGCACGCGCCACACGCAGCGCACGCAACGCACGGGGGGCATTAACCCCTTGAAAGGGGAGCAGCAGGCTGAGAGAGTGACGTTGATGTTGGTCGCACCATTCTCCGTAGTTCCCCCTCCTCGGAGAAGTCGGCGTCCCCCTTCCAGGTCCTACTCCTTCCCGCTCCCCACAGGCGGTGGCGTTCCCTCCGCCTTGTACTCTTCCCCGCCCTACTACCTCTCTGCGGATCTCCTCCGCGGCTTCCTTCTGCGAGAGGACCGCCTCGCAAAAGGACCACCGCACTCCCCGCACCATTCGCATCCACCGCACACACCGCACGCACTGCACCCACCGCACGCACCGCACGCAACGCACGGGGGGCATCACCCCCTTGGAAGGGGAGCAGCAGGCTGAGGTAGTGACGGTGATGTTGGTCGCACCATCCTCCGTAGTTCCTCCTCCTCGGAGAAGTCGGCGTCCCCCTTCCTGATCTTACTCCTCCCCGCCCTCCATAGGTGGTGGCGTTCCCTCCGCCTCCTTACTCTTCCCCGCCCTACTGCCTCTCTGCGGATCTCCTCCGCGGCCTCCTTCTGCCAGAGGACCTCCTCGCAGAAGGACCACCGCACTCTCCGCACCATTCGCACCCACCGCACACACCGCACGCACCGCACGCACCGCACGCAACGCACGGGGGGCATCACCCCCTTGAAAGGGGTGCAGCAGGCTGAGGGAGTGACGGTGATGTTGGTCGCACCATCCTCCGTAGTTCCCCCTCCTCTGAGAATTCGGCGTCCCCCTTCCTGATCCTACTCCTCCCCGCTCTCCACAGGCGGTGGCGTTCCATCCGCCTCCGTATTCTTCCCCGCCCTACTGCCTCTCTGCGGATCTCCTCCGCGGCCACCTTCTGCGAGAGGCCCGCCTCGCAGAAGGACCGCCGCACTCACCGCACCAATCGCACCCACCGCACACACCACACGCACTGCACCCACCGCACGCACCGCACGCACGGCACGCAACGCACGGGGGGCATCACCCCCTTGAAAGGGGAACAGCAGGCTGAGGGAGTGACGGTGATGTTGGTCGCACCATCCTCCGTAGTTCCCCCTCCTCGGAGAAGTCGGCGTCCCCCTTCCTGATCCTACTCCTCACCGCTCTCCACAGGCGGTGGCGTTCCCTCCGCCTCAGTAT
Organism: Harpegnathos saltator; assembly: GCF_003227715.2. Classification (NCBI taxonomy): domain Eukaryota; kingdom Metazoa; phylum Arthropoda; class Insecta; order Hymenoptera; family Formicidae; genus Harpegnathos; species Harpegnathos saltator. The sequence goes on from NW_020230643.1 coordinate 345,038, forward strand.
TCTTCCCCGCCCTACTGCCTCTCTGCGGATCTCCTCCGCGGCCTCTTTCTGCGAGAGGACCGCCTCGCAGGGCAACCGCACTCACCGCAGAAATCGCACCCACCGCACACACCGCACGCACTGCGTCCACCGCACGCACCGCACGCAACGCACGGCGGCATCACCCCCTTGAAAGGGGAGCAGCAGGCTGAGGGAGTGACGGTGATGTTGGTCGCACCATCCTCTGTAGTTCCTAATCCTCGGAGAAGTCAGCGTCGCCCTTCCTGATTCTATTCCTCCCCGCTCTCCATAGGCATTGGCGTTCCCTCCGCCTCAGTATTCTTCCCCGCCCTACTGCCTCTCTGCGGATCTCCTCGGCGGCCTCCTTCTGCGAGAGGACCGCTTCGCAGAAGTAGCACCGCACTCACCGCACCATTCGCACCCACCGCACACACCGCACACACCGCAGGCACCTCTCGCACCGTACCCACCGCACTCACCGCACCCGCCGCACCCACTGCACGTACCGCACCCACCGCATCCACCGCACCCACCGGTCCCACCGTACCCACCGCACGCATCGCACCAACCGCACCCACCGCACGCACCGCACGCACCGCACACACCGCACCCACCGCACCTACCGCAACCATCGCACCTACCGCATCAACGGCACTCACAGCACGAACCGCACCCACCGTACCCACCTCACCCACCGCAAGCATCGCACCCACCGCACGCACCGCACGCACCGCAGCCACCGCACGCCCCGCATGCTCCGCATGAACCGCACGCACCGAACGCACCGCACGCACCGCACGCACTGCATGCTTCACACGCAACGCACGCACCGCACGCAACATACCCTCGGCACACACCGCACCCAACGCGCCCACCGCACCTACCGCACACACCGCACGCACCATACTCACCGCACCCACCACACCCACCGCACGCACCACACATACCGCACGTACCGCACGCAGCGCACCCACCGCACGCACCGCACCCACCACACCCACCGAACCCACCGAACCCACCGCACCCTCCGCACCCACCGCACGCACCGCATGTACCACACACATCGCTCCCACCGCACCCACCGCACCCTTCGCCACCACCCAAACAAGAAACGAGCAAGAATTCTTTTCTCATAAACATTATTCTGCTCAACAAACACAATCATATTCATTTCGTTATATTCATTGTATATTTTTACAATGATGTAGATGCAGATGCCAGATATCATGCGTCATACAACAATCACTCAGAAACACATATGCATATACTCTTCACACATTTTCAAAGTAACGTGTCAGTCAAATGGTTTGATTCGACTCTTCAGTCAAGTTTTTATACTTCATTGCCTTAAATGAAGCATGGCTCCACACTCGTTTCAGCAGATCACAGGGACTAGCGACTAGTGTCCTCCTCAACATCGGACAGAGATTCGCCGCAGTGGCCCAGCGCAAGTGGCTCCCGACCCCATTTCCTCTACCAGCATCCTCTTCGTCATAGATTTACAATACTTGAAAAAGGAGGAACAACCGTATTAAGTTAACGATAACAATATCAGTGATAATATTAAATTGTGTAAAATTATTTTTAGATCTGTCAATAAATTAGATTGTAACTTACTATATAACAAATAACCAAGATATTCGATGTAACATCCAGACAGTACAACTACATGAAAAGATGTCTTAGAAGCATCTGAAAGACGTTTAAAACATATAGCATATATGTCAAATGTTTCTAGGTCGACTTTTAAATATAAATTTATACCGTCTGAGATAATCGTCAAATATCTATCATACGGTATAATGCATATTTGAGCAATTTTTCGACGAACGCCCAATTGGCTTGCGTCCAGTTATCAGAGCCGGACTCATGTCTGGCGAGAATTTAGTCTGAGGTCGAGGCGACAGGTTCCTAAGGTGTCGCGAGCTTTCCGTTAGCGTCCATGGATTTCATCTTGTATTTCCACTGCGTCTGGCCCCTCCGACTGCTGCGGAATGGAAATACGATCGACCATTAGTCCTCCATTATTAAAACTGATTATTAGATAATTCGCGATATATACAGTGTGCGTTCAGAGATCTCGGAGGAATGAAAGAAGGTAGATCAAGTTCGTGATTAACAAGTAAAAATATTTTCTTCCGTGTGAAAACGTAATCGACTCGCAGATTTTCGCTCCGAGACCTATAGTTTCACTTTTACCGTTATTGAAAGATATCTTTTACCAGAGAATACTACGTAGGAAGCACAAAATAAAGAAGCAGAGATTAATAAATTTGAGAAAACGTGAGATTAGTTTATGGAGATTGTAAGAGATTGTAATTTCGCGAGAATTATTGTGACGCACCTCTGAGCGGGTTCTTTATTCAACACGACGCTATCCAGCAGAGAAAAGCTCCGAAAATATGCCGCTCGATGTGGGAAAATTTCCGTGGGCGGATTCGTCTCGAAGTCCACGTTCGTTAACCTTTGCTCCAGTACTTGTTGCGTATCCGCCATGCTCGTGGAAGGCTCGTACCTCATCGATCGTATGATGCTCCACCTGATTTTCTTCCTGGAAGTCACGGGAAAGAATGCCGATTAAACCCGAGTTAAAAATACTCATCGTCGTATACCGAGTATAAAAATAATCGAATATAAAAATTAATCGAAGTTTACTTTATAAGAGAAATCCTTTGGACGAAGACCTTTATGTTGAAATCGAGCTCGCTCCACGTCGACATCACTTTACTGTCGACGAGAGAGGCGAACATCTGCGTCTTGAGGAATCTCGAGTAGATGAACAGTAAATGCTGCGTAGATTGGTAGGATAAAAACGTAGTCTTGTCGAAAACGTATCCTGTCCATCCTATCTCTGTTATTGATCCACTCATGCTTATCTTCCAATGCTAAAGAAGCCGTATATTTAACATTAAGTTTAGGTGTATATTAAATATCAAACACATACAAATTACTTAAATACGAATAATTTCCATCCTATTATGATAAAATAAATTTATAATCTTTTTATAATTCTTTTCTTGCTTTTTACAAAATATAAATCTATAACCAACATCCCCAAAGTCTTTTCAATGCAACACACGTACCTGACTTGGCTGTATGACGAAGTGCTCGTAATTAGAAAACATTTGTACAAAACGGTTCAGAAATCATTTTCCTGATAGCGTTATTGAAGACGAGAGTCTCTTAGTAGTCTTCCTGCGGTGTGAGCATCTTGTTGTTTGTAGTATCCTCCACGGAATTAATAACATCTACGTTTACTGCAATTGAAATGTCCGGACAGAGTTATAATCCGATTATCTAAGCCACTCGATGGTGAAGATTATGTTACCTGATCTTTTAACAATGTCCACTATCCTTTGCAAGTTGTCCGACTATGGGTATGGCTCCGTTCGGTCCCAATCTAGTACATCATGCAGAGAATATTCTCTGCGAAGAAGGTAAAAACCGGAACCAGGAAGCGTCAAGCTACTAGTCATGATTTCGCCGTCGTAATAATTTAAGACCATGTTATCAGTCCTACAAAACGTTCTTCGCGTTTAGAAACCGAATAACCAACATTTTACTCAGCGAGGAAGGTAAGGTTAAAAAATTACTTACTTTCCCGAATGTGGTACTTTTTACTTGTTTAGAAGCACCCTAATCTCAGTGATAAACTGCACTTTGTGAGGAGACACAGGTAACTGTTCCGGGAATTGGCTACTTTGCTTATCTATATATACATAACAGAGGTTCGCCTGCAACCAAAGATGATAAAATGTCACTCGAGAGCGATTTCTACAGTTTGCTTTCACGAACAAACAGATTAACCATCACTTAGCACAAGAAATGCTGAAACCGAATAGTGGTAGTTGGAAAATGAAATTAGCTGATACGGAATCAGTTGCAACAAAAGTCAACAAGAAATAGCAGTCGACCTGGACGTTAATTTCGGATGCTCCATTATTTCAGATAATATCCGAGTGTCGGACAATACCTGCGAGACTGGCCACTAGATATTTGGGTATAGAAAGCACTCGGTTCAAATTTAGCGATATGCTCGAAGCGAATTCGATCGTCTGTCGAAGCGTTGTTAAAACTTGTTAAAGCACTTATGGTTTAATGGCGGTTAACACCGAACATCGAACGAAGAACTTCAAGGATTTAACGGCAGCGGCACATTATACAGTAAATTGTACACGTAGGATTCCAGACTACAGGCTATAGGGCTGGGTCCCGGCCAGCCCAGCCCTATAGCCCGTCTAGGAACGCACCTGAAAATTTTATTGATCGATACCCCCACCACTCTATGGAACTACATGCTCCAGGCGCCATTTAAAAATCCCATATTTTTCAGACGCCATTTAAATATTCCACGCACGACGCCATTGAAACATCAGCGTTAAAACCTTCCATTTAAAATTGGCATTTAAAGATCGCATTTGAAGATTAATTGTTATTTTTACACGCAAGCGAGCTATAGAATGACTTTGGCAGGGTATTGAGAAACCGCCAATTCGACGAGCGGAGAAAAAGAGATCTCGCGATGTGCACACGATGTTGGTTTAGGACAACGGAAGCGATCGGAGCCGCGTAGAATTCGCCGCGACAACCTTTCTCTCTCTTGATCTTACCTGTAGAGATTATTGAGGAACGTCTTGGCCGCGTGGAGGTAGGGTTGCTGGCACAGTAAAGATATCGATTTGGTCACTAGCAACTTGTCTTTGGTAGAGTCGTAATACGCTAACGCGGCACCCGGCGAATGGGCCGACAGCTTGAAGTGCCGCGACAATGATCTCGCGTTGTATCCGTTCTGGCCCTTCCTCGCACTGAAAAGTCGGACCTTGTAGTCGATCGTGTGTCATGCGCGAAGATATCGATTAATTGAGACAAATGTGGCATTCCGAGCGCTAAGGAGATGAGCTCCGGCTGTTCATTGTACTAGGGCAGTCTAAAAAATTCTCGGCGTGACACATAGATGGCATTA